>NC_142013.1:64254533-64554533 GCF_049901735.1 Notechis scutatus | reverse complement strand
AAATCCCAGGGATATTGCAAAGTCCCTGGTAGATCCAGGAGAAGCTCTTTTTGCCAGCGGCAAAGAGGCAGCCATTAAAGCTGCTGAAGTTGGGACAGCTCCAAAACAAAAGAGAACAGAAAGACAGAGTGTGCCGGTTTGGTGAGAACTTTTTTTTTTTATTTTAAGACTTGAAAGGAAACCCTAAGGGAAAGAAAGAATCTGTAAAAGTTTTGACAGAAGTGATTAAGCGGCGATTTTAAACAGGAATGTCAAAGTAATTTTTTTCTCTCTCATTGCTGGATTTCCTACACATGATCTTATATTTTGAAACTGGACTGGTTTTTTTCTTCTTTTTATATATTCTTCTCTCCTTTTTGATTTTATAATATTTTAAGACAGAGACTCTCTTTTAGTTAATTTTTTTAATATCTTGCTCTTTTTTAAAAATTAATTCTTATTATATTTTGCTTGGAAAAGGAGGGGGAAAGTGAAAGCTAAAGAAACTTTGTAACACTGCCAACTAGAGGCTTAGAAATATTCTATTTTTCTTTCGACCAGACAAAGCTGAGAAAGAACTGAGACTTTGTTTCAAGGACATTGCCTGCTTGATAAGATAGAGGGAAGAGCACAGGAGAGTATTATTACAGGTGCTCTTCTGGGTTTCTATCAACAGCTGGAGTCTGGTGTTGAAGCTTAGGAAAAGAAAAGGTGATAAGTCTTTGGAGAAGAGAGTTATAACAAGAGCCTTGGATAATCAAACAAAGTGCAGTGTGCTCTTTTTATTCTTTTTGAGCTGTGCTACCTCTCCTCATCAGTTTACTTTTTTTTTGCAATAGCTATTTGGATTTTTGGCTCTCTGGAACTTGTCTTTGTTTTTTGTTTTCTTGTATTTGGAAGTTAAACTTCTACATCTGCTTTTTATTTTAAAGGAAAGGCTTTAGTATTAATGCTTCCCTTCCTTTTCTTTTTAAGGGAGTAGCCTTTTTCTTCTCTTTCCTTTCCTGGTATTTTTGTCTTTCCATCTACCTTCCATATTGGTTTTTTTTCCTTTTCTTTTTTTTGGTTTATTTTTATGCATACTTTTATATTTGAGACCTCTTAATTGGATTAAGGTGTTGAAGAACCTGAAGAATTTTTCCTTTCTTTTTTAGCCTTTTTCTTCACTTTTTTGCCTTTTTTAGGATTTTACAACTTTTTGTGTGTGTGTGTGTGTGTGTGTTCATGGTGTGTTTATGGTCTTTTCCTTCATTTTTGAATTTTTACTGTCATCTAACCAACCAAATGGATTAAGGTATACAAGAACCTGAAGAAATTTTTTCTTCTTTTTCTATTATTATTACTATTTGGCTTCTCTTTTTTTACTATTTTCTTACTTTTTTCCTACTATTTTTATTTGGAATTGCAATTGGTTATTTTACAACTGGATTAAGGTCTAGAAGAAGCTGAAGATTTTGAACTCCTCAAATGAGTAGGAAATTAACAGCTCCTAGTTCTTCGACTTCCACTTCTTCCTCTCCACCATCTGGAGGACAATGTTCAATACAGACAATATTAAGACAAGAAAAAGAACAAGAAAAAGTGACCCTGCAGATGATTATGCAAGGATTCAAAATATTCAAACAAGATCAGAGAATATTGAAGAGAGAATAGAGAACATTGAACAAAGAACAGAGAACATTGAACAAAGAACAGGGAAAACCAATGAAAAAGTGGAGAACATCCAACAAATGATGATGAAGTATGATGGGAGACTGCAAAAAATTGAAGAAGAAGATAAACAAAGAGACAAGAAGATTGGAGACATTGATAACAGATTAACTGTGGCTGAACAAGATAAAAGTGGTATGCTGAGATGGAAGATGGACAGATCAAAATTTTATCTTAGATTTCAAAACATAGAGGAAGAAAAAGGACAAAATCTAGCTGAGATAATGATAGAAATATTGGCTGAAGCTTTGGAAATAACTGAAGAGAAGATGATGGATGGAATAGATGAGGTTTATTGAGTCTTCACAAGATATGCAATGAGAAATAGCTTACCAAGAGAAGTTCACATCAGATTTACAAAGAAAGCCATTAAAACGCAAATATTGCAAGTGGCAAGAGAGAAAACATTGAAATATAAAGATAAGGAGATTGTGGTCTTGAAACAAGCACCCAGAAGAGTGAGAGAGATGAGAAGGGAATACCGATTCTTGACCAAATTATTCCTTAAAAAAGAGGTGAATTATAGATGGCTGATCCCAGAAGGGTTAATGGCAAGAACAGAGACAGAGAATTGATTCAATTGAGAAAGCAGAACTATTTTACTCAGAATTTTTTGGAAGGAAAGAGGAAGAGACAGAAAAAGAGATCTCACTAATTGAATTCCAAGATGACCAAATGGAAACTTAAAAAGAAGAAGGCGCAGTAGGTGGACAGGTGGAAATCAAAGAACAACGTGAACCAAGATCTACGAGAGCTGCCAAACCCAAATATAAAATATAACCATGGAAGAAAAAAAATTGATCACAATTAATATAAATGGACTTAACTCAGCTGTTAAAAGAAGGAAAACTTTTCATAAATTAGAGAAATTAAAATTTGATATAATTTGTCTACAAGAAGTACACATCAAAAAACAACATGAACAACTGTTGGTACAGCCAAAATTAGGGAAAATATTTACTTCTCTGACCCAATGTAAGAAAAGAGGAGTGGTTTTATATATTAAAGAGACCACTCCAGCAAAACTGATTCACAATGATGAAGATGGAAGAGTATTAATGGTGAAAATAATGGACAATAATATGAAAACACTCCTGATTGCAATTTATGCCCTGAATGATAAACAAGAAGAATTTTATAAAAAATTACATATGAAATTAATTGAACTGGACTATGCCAATATAGTTATAATAGGAGATTTTAATGGAATTATAGACAATAAACTGGACTATGCAGCAACTACAACAAAGCAAAACAGAAAGATTCTCCCCAAATCCTTCTTTAAAATGGCTGAAGAATTAAATCTAAAAGACACATGGAGAGAGAGAAACGCCAAAACTAAACAATATACCTTTTATTCAAATAGACATTTATTATGGTCCAGAATAGATATGATATGGATGTCAACAGAATTACTATCTAATACCCAAGAGGTAAATATTGAAACAAGTACTTGGGCAGACCATAATCCAATGACAGTCAAATGGAAAGGACAAAAAAGAAGATCGAGATGGACGCTAAACAATACTATTTTAAAGGAAAAAGACTTTACTCAGCGGATGGAGAAAGAACTGGCCTTTTTCTTTAGAGAAAATAAAAAAGAAGATACATCAATTCAAAATGTTTGGGATACAATGAAGGCATATACTAGAGGCTTCATAATTGATTATACAAGGAAAAGGAATATTAGGAAAAGGCAAGCCACTAAGATTTTAGAAGATGAGCATAAAACACTTGAAAAAGAGCTACAGAAAAAGCCACAGAAAAAGGACATCAAGCTAAAAATGGATATAATTAAACACAAAATGGGTCAAATAGAGAAAGAAGAACTAGCACAGAAAATGAGAGGTGCTAAACAGAATTACTTTAAAGATGCAAATAAACCAGGTAGATGGTTAGCATATAAATTGAGAAAAGAGAAAGAATCAAGGAAAATACTGCAGTTAATAGATGACCAAGGTCAAGTCTGCTATGGCAACAAAGAAAAGAAGGAAATTATCCGAGATTTCTATGGGAAATTATATAAGCAAGAGAATATTGATGAGGAAAGAGTCAAGCAGTATTTACAGAATGCTAATTTACCTAAGATACCTAAAGAGACTGAAAAAATGCTAGAAAGCAATATAACAATGATGGAATTAACTGAAGCACTTAAGAAGCAAAATAATGGAAAAGCACCAGGACCAGATGGACTTCCGGCAGAATCTTACAAAACATTGCAAGAATCGTTGAATCTTCCATTGCTAGAAGTTATGAATGAAGTTATGTTAAAGAAAAGGATACCTAAATCATGGTCAGAAGCTTATATCACGCTTGTTCCAAAAGAGGAGACTGATCCATTACAAATCAAGAATTATAGACCTATCTCCCTACTAAACACAGATTATAAAATCTTTTCTTCAATATTGGCAGAAAGACTTAGAAAATATTTAAATAATTTTATCCATCCTGACCAAAATGGATTTCTCCCAAAGAGAGAAATCAAAGACAATATGAGAGTAATCTTGGACAATTTGGAATACTACGAGGCACATCCTGAAAAACAAATGGCTTTGATTTTTCTAGATGCACAGAAGGCATTTGATAATGTGAATTGGCGATTTATGTTATTACTGCTGGAACAGATGGGCTTTGCTAGAAAATTTATTCAAGCAATAGAAGCTATATATCATAAGCAGATGGCAAAGGTAATGATAGAGGGAGAACTGACAGAATCTATCGATATAAGAAAAGGAACAAGACAAGGGTGCCCACTATCACCTTTGTTGTTTGTGTTAACTTTGGAAGTGCTAAACAGAAATATTAGAGATGAAAAGAATATAAAAGGGATGAAAATTAAAAAGGAAGAATTTAAGTTGCAAGCATTTGCAGATGATCTGGTTTTTATCTTAGAAGACCCACTAGAAAAAATTGATAGAAAAGATAGAGACATATGGAAAGGTGGTACCAAACACAGGGGAGGCTGGGGAGTTAGAAGAGTATTTAAAGAAAAATACTACATTTTAGGCAATATTCGAGAGTGGCATTTAAAAACCTGATCAGTACCGGTAAGTTTACAATGTATTATTTTGAATATAAAACTTAAATTACCTAGTACATTTCTCTCTCTATGTTTTATTAGAAATTAATTAAAAAAAAAAAAAAACCCCCCCCGGCCCCCGCGCCCCCGGCCCCCCCAAACAAAAAACAACAAAAAAAAACAATCCACTTTCCCCCCCCCCCCCCCATACACCAAAAACCCAACCACAACACCCCACCCCTCCCACCCCACCCACAAACCAAAACCAAACACTCCCCAAAAACAACAAAAAAAAAAAACCCCTCCCCCCCCCCCAACCAAAAAAATATAAATTAAAATACCTTTTCCCCTCTCACCCCCCCAAACAACATCTTTTTCTTTTATTTCCCCCCCCCCACAAAACCCATCCTCCTACCCTCTCCCAACTCACACCAAAAAAACTCCCCTCACCCCTTCTCTTCCCCCCCCCCCCCACCCCAACACAACCACACCCCTCCCCCCCCCACTCATTTCTCAAAACACAAAACCTAATTACTAGAAGAAGAACAAGTTAAAGAAACTATGATTGCTTGGGGAAGAATTTGGGATATGGGATTGATCTAGAGAAATGGCAAAAATTGTGGTCTCAAAATTATAAAATGACAATGTCAACAGCATATAAAGAAAATCTGTATAAGATGTTTTACAGGTGGCACTTTCCCCGACAAGAATAGCAAGAATGTTCAAGAATAAATCCGAAAAATGTTGGAAATGTCATCAGATACCTGGCTCATATTACCATATGTGGTGGACTTGTGCGGATGCTAAAAAATACTGGACTAAAATCCACACGTGGTTGGAAAAAATGACAAAAAAGCATATAGATTTGAAACCAGAAATATTTTTATTGGGAATTTTACCTGAAATATATAGTGAAGACTTGAAATATCTGATTGTAAATGTATTAACAGCGACTAGGATTGTATTTGCTAAAAACTGGAAAATGAGAAAATACCATCACAGGAGGAAATCATTAAGAAAATATTGGAATGTGCTGAAATGAGTAGATTGACATTTGAAATTAGAGAACAAGATGATAAACAATTTTATAAAATTTATTCTATCAATGGTTAGACAATAAAATATAGTAATGAAATATGCAGACTTTTAGAAAATAATAAATAATAAATATATAAAGATGTATTCTTTTCTTATTATATCTACAAAATGATTCTAGGATAGATCTGGGATGATAATCTGAATTGTCATAAAACAAATTAAGTAAAATATTATCATTTTGGAAAGCATGAATGAAT
The DNA here is from genome assembly GCF_049901735.1 of Notechis scutatus. Taxonomy (NCBI): domain Eukaryota; kingdom Metazoa; phylum Chordata; class Lepidosauria; order Squamata; family Elapidae; genus Notechis; species Notechis scutatus. Next base: position 64,548,530 of record NC_142013.1, on the reverse strand, counting down.
AAAAGTATAGTCAAATGATTGATTAATAATGATATTAATGTATTTAATATATTGATTGAAAATACGAGATTACATACAATGTAATTATAATTGAAGACTATGAAATGGAAGCACAAAACAATTTGTAAACCAACCGGCACATTGTATGTACATATATGGAGGATGATTTGATGTTTTTATGTTTTGTTTGTTTATGTTTGTTTTAAAAACCAATAAAAATTTATTTTTAAAAAAAAGGAAGCATTCCATTTTTGCAGCCAAAATAATATAATTCTTCTGTCCCAATCGAGGCAGAGAGCTTTCCTCAAAATCAACAGCCATCCTGCAAGACTTCTCAGCCTTGTTCTTTTTTGCTTATAACATAGGCTGTCCCTCAACTTGATTACAGTTCAGTCTTATTGTGTGTTTGGATTGGCTGGGTGTGCTCTGGGCCCATAACCTGTCACAGTTTGTAGCAATCCAGCCAGCACAAATAATTCAGCAGGATTCATTATGTAGAAGAAACTTCTTTATATACAATATGATGCATGTATACAATATACAATGATGCATGTATACAATATACAATGATGCATGTATAGAATATCCATGCAGCTCTTGCAACATGGTAGACAGAAGAAGAAGTAACAAGTACAAGAAGAAACAAGGACTAGAACTAGAAGCAAGAAGTAAGAACAAACCAACTCTTATATACACAGAACAGTTACGCTAAGCCACACCCAGGCTCCAAGTTGTCTGACATGGCTCACAACAAATCCTGTGTCTCAGTCACCAAACAATTCCCATTGGCTGACTTGTTATGGCTATTCCAGTTCATAAATCCTTATGTACTGATATGTGTACTTCTGGGGCAAGACAACTACTACTAATTTTTCATCATCACCAACATTCTCAGAAGGGAGTGATCCTTCCTGAACGGCCAAATAAATATCACTTCCCCTGATAGGCTCAGGTACAAACTCTCAATGTCTTATGCCTGCAAGGGTCCCCATGGAGGAATCTTCCTCTTACCTCTGGTTCAGAGGAGACCAAAGTAGAGTCAAAGTGGAGGTGTAAGTACACATAGAGAAGATGCACTGAATATCTGCAGTCCAAGAGCAGAGGTGGCCAGAAGCTCCATCAGGCCTCTTTCAGCATGTCCTTCTGACCAACACACCAAACTGTCAGGGGCAAAACCAAATCATGATCATAGCTGCATTTAATAAAAATTGAACAGTCAACACACCACGAAAGTCTCACTTTAGGAGTCACAATTCCTCTTTGCCCATGACATCTTACCAGCTAAGCAACTGCCAGTATTACAAAGCACAATTTTGACATACTTAAAGATCACAATACAGATTAATGTTGATTTTATTTCAGGCCCTTCAGCCCTTAAAATACATGATAGTACAGGTATATAGGTCTTTATTTTAAAAAAAAAGATGTACATTAAAAATTTTCTTCTTACAAATCAAAAGAATCTATTGCTTAGCCACTTGGTCAGTGTTCTGAGACTTGACAAAACATCAGAGATGTAGAAAAGGAACAGAAGCAATCAAAAGAAATATGGATTCTCAAAATATTTTCAAGAATGGAAAGTCAGAACTTTGGGTTTTACATTGAAAATAGGTAAATTGCAATTCCCATGGAATTCACATACCTGTTCATCTTCTTTGTAACTTGCTTTGGATAATTATAAATAGCAACATATAAAGATGAAGAATGAATAAATCAGAACCTTCCATCTTATGGTTGTATGTTTTCTTATTAGGCTCCCATATAAATTTTTATTTTAATACTCATTTTCTTCCCTTTTAATTATTAATAACTATTTTGCAATCAGCCTAGCAAATGATGTTTTTTTTCTAAAACAGTTACTTTCAAGAAATTTTGTCCCACAGAATTAGTAGCTATACTATACAACTTATTATTTTATGCCTTCTTACAGTATATAGATGAGAAATTAATAACTACTGTATTGTGTTAAGTTATTTTTCCTTATGACAATGTGTATGCATATTTGTTCTCATATGTTTGTAAATAATTTCAATTAGTACTTCATTTTACAATATTGTGCTGGGAGAAAAGGAAAAAGAAAGGGAGAAAGGAGTGTGGGAAACCCCCCTCCTAGAGAATGAAATATTTTTGGGAATATTAAGAGGCAGAATATTACATTTCTCCAAAGGAGAAATGGAGAAACATGCTCTTAGAGGCAGAAAGCAGCCCCAATTTTCTGCATTGTAAAACAGCCTCCAGCAGATGCCTGAAATCTTTAGACATGGATATTTTGTGCCCATTAAAAAATCCAAGCCAGCCTATTCACAAACAAAACATCTTCAGCCACAGCTCCCCCAAGCTGGAATTAAAATTTACATCCCCCACACAAATTCTAAGAACAGGACATGACCTTTAGGACATAATAGGATTAACCCACTACCATTGAAATGGCAAGAGACACAAAAGCCCCTTCATTACACAATCCAAAGAACAATTCAAACTTCAAAGTAACAGAAATCTATAAAATCCATCCACTCATTCAACCAATTTGTCAGCTGTCCCAAAACTGCATGTTGTGGTAGGTTCCGCTCATCAATAAACAGAGTCCTTCACACAGACCCACAGCAAGTTAAAAATTACAGACCTATATCACTATTAAATTCAGATTATAAAATTTTTGCTTCAGTTCTGGCAGAAAGACTGAAAAGATATTTAAACAATTGTATTCATCCTGATCAAAATGGATTTCTGCCGAAGAGACAGATTAAAGATAATATGAGAATAATTTTAGATACACTGGAATACTGAGGCACATCCTGAAAAACAAATGTCTCTGATGTTTATAGATGCACAAAAAGCCTTTGATAATGTGAATTGGCGTTTTATGCTGTTACAATTGGACCAAATGGGCTTTGGTAAAAAAATTTACTCAAGCCATCAAAACGATATATCATAAACAAACTGCAAAGGTTATGATAAATGGAGAGTTAACAGACTTTATAGATATAAAAAAGGGACCAGACAAGGCTGTCCACTGTCACCTCTGTTGTTTGTGTTAACACTGGAAGTGCTGAATAGGAACATCAGAGAAGAAAAAGAAATAAAAGGAATGAAAATTAAAAAGGAAGAGTATAAATTACAAGCTTTTGCAGGTATTTATATTGGAGGATCCATTGGAGTCTGCACCTAAACTGGTATAAAAGATAGAAGAGTATGGGAAAGTAGCAGGTTTGAAAATAAATAAAGATAAAACAAATATTTTAGCAAAGAACATGTTAGTAAGACAAAAGAAAGAATTGGAGGAAGTTTTGGGGATCCAGATCACAAACAAGGTAAAGTATTTAGGGATACATATAACACCAAGATGTAGCACACTTAAGGAGGACAATTATCTCAAACTTAAACAACAGATTGCAACAGATTTGATAAAATGGGAAAATTTACAATTATCACTGATTGGGAGAATATTTACAATTAAGATGAATGTATTGCCCAGAATCTTATACTTATTCCAGACAATTCCAATCAGATTAGGGAAAGAATTTTTAAACAAAATAGTGCTAAAATACATTTGGCAGGGGAAGAAAGCAAGAATAAAACTTAAATTGTTACAAGAAGCAAGAATAAGAGGAGGATTTGCTTTGCCCAATTGGGAATTATACTACCAAGCGACAAGTCTGATGTGGGTAAAGGAGTGATAACATTAAGGAATACTAGACTTTTGAATTTAGAAGGACATGACTTGCTGTTAGGGTGACATGCCTTCCTCTGGTATAAGGGAACTAAAACGCAGGGGTATTTTAGAAGACATTATATTAGAGAAGCATTGTTTCTAAACTGGGAGAAGATAAAAAAGCAATATTATTTAAAAATTCCACTATGGGGACTTCCGGTTTGCAAGGCTTCGGCAGCGGCAGGGATTCGCAACACCGCGCGATCCCTGCTGCGCTCACTGCTGAGGTCCCTCCGATCCGTTCGGATTTGGAGGATATAGCTGCCCCATAGAGGCAGCTGAAGATAGGGGACCTGGACAGGGGTTTGGGGGGTGTCGCAGACCCCCTCCCCAGCCGGCAAAACCCCCTTTTTCCAAGGCGGAGGAGCGGCGGTCAGTAATGGCCGCCACAAAGAAGCCTGCAGCTGGATAAGATCATGCAGGAGGAAAAAAGTCGGAAGAGTTGCGAAGAAGTGAAAGTGGTTTTTGCTGACTGGAATAAAGTAATAAAGTAATTTATCTTTGGCAAGTTTCAAGTTCCAGGGTACTTTCTGTACCCTGGAACTTGAAACTTGCCAAAGATAAATTGTTTCCAGAGAGATTTACAAGCGGCGAATGGAATTTTAAAAGGAAACATTTTTTGTTTTTGTTTTCACTCTCCTTCCTAACGTGACAGCAGATGGAACCATAAGAGAAATCGGAAAACCTGCATTGGAGGTAATTAAATGCTGAAGGGACAAGGATTTCTGAACATTTAAAAAGAAAAAAAAAACCTTTTTTGCTGTGAGTGGGAAGGGAGAGGAAAAAAAATAGAGCAGAATTTGGAAATAAGGAGAAGATTGCCTAGAATATTAAAGAGTTATTAGAATTATTAAACATTAATAAGACTTCTAAAAGATATACTTTAAATGGAACTTTGTGACTAAACACTAACCCCAGAAAGAGAAAGTGAAGAAAGGAGAAAGTATTAAAAGAAACAGCTTATTTGGATTGTTTGGTGATCTTGGAATTTCTGAGAACTATCTTTGATTAAAAGCACTTGTGGTTGTTTGGAAAAACTTTTTCTTTCTACAATGGTATCACTTGTGGATGATTTGAAATTTGAATACCAAAAATACAAAAAAGAAGAACAAGAAGGGAAGGACTCTCTTGGCACTCTTTTTCAATTTTTAGAAATGGCAGTTTGTACTTATGAAAAGCTGACTGCGCAACAGGATGACTGGGATAAAGAAGAAGCCATTTTTGATGAACAAGTGACTTTATTTGGGGAAGGAAAGGAGAAAGAGGAAAAGGAAAAGGGGACTTTAAGACTTGGAAAAACAACCAAAAAAGAGAAAAATAAGGTGAAAAGTGGATACTATGTTAGAAAACAACAGAAAGGAGGAAAGCAGAAGAAGAAAAGAGAGGTGGAGAGACAAGGGGGTAAAAAGGGCAAGGAGAAGAATAAGCAAGGGAGAAAGGAAGGGATGAGAAGCCCCAATGGTGGGGAGCAAGATGCAAAGAAACAAAATTCTTTTAGAGATAATGGGTAAACTTTATTGAAAAAGGGATTCTGGAAAGGTACATAAGATTGTATTTTTATATTTGTATTTAGAAATAATCTTAGAAAATTAGAAACAATATGTAACTTAAAATGTGATAAAACGTTTAGTGTAATTTAGTGAAATTTTGTGAAGAAAAGAAAGCAATGAAATAAATGAGAGAATTGGAGTAGGAGAAGGAACATTTTAACGAAATAATGATTTAAAATATGTGATGTGGGGGAAATAATTATGGAAAGCCTAAAGTGTTCCCATAAAGGTATGATATTTAATTGAAAAATAATGTGTAAAGCGTTTAAGATATAAATGAATACCAATATTAATGATTAGATTGTGTAACTTCAGTGAAATTCTTTGTGAAGAAAAAGAAGGCAATGAAATAAATGAGAGATTTGAAGTAGGAGAAGGGGGAACAGGTTAATGAAATATTGATTTAAAATACGTGATGTGGGGGGGAAATAACTATGGAAAACAGAAGTGTTCCCATAAAAGTATGATATTCAACTGAAAAGCAACGTGTAAAGTGTTTAAGATATAAATGAATACTAATATTAATGATTAGATTTGTATTGGCATTGATAATAAAAAATATTGTATAATTTTAGAATGTACCAAACAGAATCCCAATGTAAGCTATGTATTTTATATTAAGTATTATAAATGTAGGGGAAAGAGATATAGGCGTCATACTCCAATTAGTGTACAGGAGAAGTTTTGTTTAAAGAAGAAAGATAAATGGATAGCTGGAAATAGAACAGACAAAGAATAATAAATATTATGATTTGAATTGAGATGAGATAAATAAAATAAAACTAAGAAAGTTTAAAAGAGATGAGAAGCTATATAGAAAATTGAAAATGGTAATAAGATATGGAATGGTATATAAAATGAACATGAATTTGAATTTGTGTCTGTACGAAGAGTTGTAACCCAGGACTAAGCAACTTTCAGAAAAGATGTTTTTTATGTTTCTATGTTTTGTGTTTTTGTGTCTTTATGCTTGATTGAGTTAATAAAACCTTGGAGGAATGTTAGAAGAGGATAATTGAGAATAAAAGATAGAAGAGAATAAAACAAGTCAGAGGAAAATATAAGTATAATGAATAAAAATATATAAAATAGATAAATATAGAAAAGAAATATAATTGAATAAAAGTAAAGGGAGAAATAATGAGAAACTTGAAAGGATATGTATGTGTTTATAAGGAAATGTGTCAATGGTGTATAAAATAATGTTTTATTTGTTTTGTTAAAATTTACAAATAACTTCAGAAAAGAGGTTTTATGTTCTTATGTTTTATGTTTTGTTTGTTTTTAAAAAACTAATAAAATTTGTTTAAAAAAAATTTCCACTATGGTTATCTACTATTGAAGCTTTGTCCTATCCAATAATATATAAAAAGGAACAAACAGTTAGATATGGTGAAATATTGAATAAAAAGGGTGAACTTAAATCTATGCAACGTTGGAAGAACAAGGTGTAAAAATGAATTGTTTTCATATTTGCAAATACAGTCTAGATTTGATAAAGATGTTAAAACAGAAGGTATCTATGACAACTTGGCTGATTAAGATAAAATTTTGACAGGTACTGATGAAAAAGTAATCAAAAAACTTTATGGACATTTGCTAGAGTTTAAATTAGAGGAAGAACAAGTAAAAGAAACAATGATTGCATGGGGGAAAAATTTTGGATATGGGATTGACTTAGATAAATGGCAAAAATTGTGGTCTCAAAAATTATAAAATGACAATGTCAACTGCGTATAAAGAAAATTTGTATAAGATGTTTTACAGGTGGCACTTACCCCCGAAGAGAATTGCCAGGATGTTCAAGAATAAATCGGATAAATGTTGGAAGTGTCATCAGATACCTGGTTCATATTACCACATGTGGTGGATATGCTCGGATGCAAAAAGATATTGGACTATAATCCACACATGGTTGGGAAAAATGACAAAACAACACATAGACTTTAAACCTGAGATATTTTTATTGGGAATTATACCGGAAATATATTGTAAAGAATTGAAATATTTGATTGTAAATGCTTTAACAGCGGCTAGAATTGTATTTGCTAAGAACTGGGAAAATGAAAAAATACCTATGCAGGAGGAAATTATCAAGAAAATCATGGACTGTGCCGAAATGAGTAAATTGACATTTGAAATTAGAGAACAAGAGGATAAACAATTTTATATGATATGGGATTTATTTTATCAATGGTTAGATAAAAAGACATGGTAAAGAAATAGACTACTAAGCCTTACAATAAAAGTTAATAGATTGGTATAGAATACAATATAAAGTATATACATTGGATGAATGTATAAGATTAAATCATAATGAAAATTAGAATATTTCGTATAAAATGATGGAAAAATATTCAAATGAATGTTTAATAATTGATATTATATGAGCACAAGCTAGATCTATAAGGTGAGAATGTATATGACTTGTGAGTAATGGTAAAAAAAGGATAGCACAAAAGATTGTAACCAACTGACACACTGTATGTATATAATTGAAAGGTGGTTTTATGTTTTGTTCGTATGTTTGTTGTAAAAAATAAAAACTTTGTTTTTTAAAAAAATAAATAAACGCAGTCCTTCTTTCCAATCAGCCTCCATTTTATTTCATTTTATTTCTCCTGGTTTGGAGCTGTACCGGATTTTTCTTTCAACAGGAGGGAGGGTGGGAGGGAAGAGAGAAGAAAGAGAAAAGAAGAAAGACACATGTTCATCAGGGACCAAATCATATTTTTACACTTGGCTTTTTAAAAAGCTGCCAAATATAAGATAGTAAATCCAAGTAAAGGCTGTTTAAAGGCTACAGAGATTGCTGCAGAAGAAGCTGTCAGTATTAGAAAGAACAGTACCTCATCTCCCAAGTAATATTTAGGGTTAAGAAAATATTTGATCTGAGGAATCAAAAGACAGAAAGAACAGATTTCTGAGTGAAAAGGAAGTAGATACTTCACTGTAATTATCTGATTTTTAAATCTGCACATGTTTGTGTTCTGGCTCAATTACTCTTACTCTATAGGATCTTACACATAATTCAGTATGGAAAGGGAATTTTAAAGAATGAAGAGAGTGCCCTATATTCAGATAAATGTCAATTACAATACCATGTGTAAGAATTAGATCACATTATTTAAATAGGGAGTAAAGCTCTAGGGCTCCATGTATTTCTCAGGTCTTTGATGTGTGGTTTTTGATGTGTGGTCTGCACTTGTTATGAATGTGTGAATTATAGAGAGAGAGTGGGAGAGGAAGAGAATAGTCATATTAACTTTATTTAATAATTTTAATATTGTTTTGAATCATATAAAATGTAGATTTGCTTCTGCCCTTTCCCTATTTAAAGTTCAGCTTTCAAATTTTACGTATAATCTCTGCTGCAACAAATGTGATGTATCCCAAGTATAGAGAAATGAAACCATTACTTCAAGTATGCAAAAAAGTAACTGGGGAATGACTGGCAACAGAAAATAATGGCTGCTATATCAGAGGTGATATTCAGCAGGTTCTGACCTGTTCTGGAGAACCAGTAGTGGAAATTTTGAGTAGTTCAGAGAACCGGCAAATACCACGTCTGACTGGAGATTTTACAGTATCCTTCCACTGCCATGCCCACCAAGCCACACCTACAGAAGGTGTGGTGGGATTATAACCACTGCAGTTTTACTGTATGGAAAAGCGGGACACTCAGATTAAGCAACCTTGTACCCTCCTATAAAAAGGCTAGAAATAAAAGAATCTTTAGAAACTTCCTAAAATACTAGCAGGAACTATGTACTACTACACTTTTGTGAAAGAGCATGCATTTTTCGTGTCTGATATTAAAAGATTGCAGCAAGTAAAGAGTGCCATCTACAGGTTTTATTGCTGCAAAGGCATACAGCAAAGGGGAAAATCAGCTTTTTCTTTAAACTTTCCCTGTAAATAACATGCATATTTGTTCAGACTCCGGCTCATTGACTCATTAAGTAGACCAGGATTTGGAAACTTTCTGGTCTGACTTAGGGTCAAATTTTAAATGAGATTTGGAAAGCATATTGTTTAGGTTTTTACTTAATTATTATGGCAAATCTATGAGCTGCTGAAATGTTTTTCTTTATTATTTCTTAACAGAATTGGATAAAATCTGAAGTGTAGTCTTTCAAATATCAGACAAATAAACTCAGATTTGTTGCTTTATTCCTTTACATTTTTATTTTCTTGGGAAGTAGTAATAATCTGTTTGTCTTTCACATAATTAGGCACCCTATATTGGAAATAAAGCTTCCCAAATTTCATAAACTTAGAAGAAAGCTATTCAGTAAAAGGGATATTTTATTCCTTTGCAGTAATAAATAAAATGGCTCGGTTATTCATCACTTTTGTTGTATGAGCATTTCATCATGAAGAAAAAAATTCTTTCAGACAACCCCTTAAACCAAATATTGTGTAGCCCAACAGGTGATTAAAGTTGCTTTTAAAATTGCTGATATGTATTATGTAAACATTCATTCACTCTCTGCAAAATTGATGAATTTGAATTTGAATTGCTGGTCACTCTTATCAATTTCTATGAAAAGGTAAGACATTAATGAAATCATTTATGTGTATGTGTTGATAGGTGGATGGATGTGTCTGTGAATTTGAAAAAATAGGTATATAAATATTTGTGCTAAGAGCCATTGAAGTTGGTCTGCTAAGAAGTAGTCCATTATCCTTGGGAAACAGGAAGTACTTTTTTAACAGAAAGGATTTAGGTACACACCAATGATTCCACATGAACTGTAACTTCATTCTCAGGAAGACCTCACACTCTCAGGAAGACCTCACCCTTAGAGATGGCTCTTCAATAACTTTCAGTGTGATTTGGAAGGGAAGGGTATGTTCTTCTTCAAGTTTTTTTCTACCATGTTTCCTTAAAAATATGACCACCCCAAAAAAGAAGCCCTATTGTGTTTTTGAATGCATGCACTAAAATTAAGTCCTACCCCTCAAATTAGCCCTAATTAAGACCCTTCCCATCCCGGGGTGCAGAGAGGGGGCAAGGCACACAGGTAAAAATTAAGCTAGAGTGGGGATGGGGTTGAAGGTGCTGTACGTACCAGGCCTCGCACACCTCGAACCTGCTTCACTTTGCAGGCCCACTGTCAGATCCCTAAAAGTGATATTGCCATTCAGTTGGGAGAAGGGGGGCTTGGAATAAATTCATTAGTATTGTTTGTGACAACTGGTATTTTATAACTTGTATCCTGGTGCCACAGTGCCCTGAGATTTTCTCACCTCTTGGAGGATGTATAGGAGGGAAGGCCATGTGGGTTATTTCACTTTAATAGCCAGCAGAAGATGGCCATGGGAATGTACTTTTCTGTTTCTCAGAGCCGCCAGCACACAATAACATCTTCACACCTGTGGATTGGCTGAATCCACATCTGGCTAAAGGGAGGGGTCTCTACTTCTTTAATTCTACTTGTCTTGCCTAGTCAGACATTGCTTTGAATGGCATGCTTTCACTTCTGCTTAATAAATCTTCCTTTTGAAATACTTCATTTCAAGAGTCTTCACTTTCTTAAGTTAGAAGGAGAGGGAATCCTTACACCCACTTCTCCTGCGGCCACTTGCCATCACTTGCATACATCACCCCTGGTCTCCATTTCACTGTCAGATCCTTCTGGAAAGCCCTCTGCAGCCAAGAAATGAAGTCCAGATTGATGTGCTCATCGCCTCTTGGCCTCCATTTTGTCATCAGAATCCTTCCAGAAAGTTCTCTGCAGCTGAGAAACAGGCTCCGGATTGATGCACGCTGCACCCTTTGGCTTCTGTTTTGCCTACAGATGCCTTCTGGAAAGCCCTCTGTAGCTGATCAATCCAGAGCTCTTTTATTGGCTACAGAGGGCTTTCCAGAAGGCAGGAGGTGCCGCACTGATCAATCTGGAGCCCATTTGTAAGCTGCAGAGAGCTTTCCAGAAGGCTCTGATGGCGAAATGGAGGCCAGGGGCGACGCATGCAAGCAGCGGCAAGCAGCTGCAGAAGAAGTTGACAGACAGCAAGCTCTTGCTGGGTGGGGCTGTTGGTGCCACTACCACGAGGTGAGTCAATAATTAGAGCCACCTAAAAAGAAGCCCTAGCCATTTTTTTAGGGGTCAAAAGAAAATAAGACTCAGTTATATTTTCAGGGAAATATAATAATACATAGAAATGTATTAACTAAAAATCAAAATATATCACCCAACTGACTCTAGAGAAGAAACAATATTTGAGGTTATGGTGTTTTCTGCTGCATTAACAACACTGAATGTTAAGGGTCATTACAAGGGCTGAGGTGGATTCTGAGGGACAGAAATGGTTGTTTATATAAATTGGCAACTGCTCAATTTCAAAACAAGAAGCTTACATTAAATTTTCATCCTAGTATCCATTAATTTAAAATGCAGGAGGAAGAAGCCATAAGAGGCCGTATATATACATAAATACAATACAAGGTTTCTTACATATTTTATTTTTTATTTATTTGTTTGTTTGTCGATCATGTATTAAGTAACAAACATAAGTCTAAACATAATTGTTAATACATGAAATGGATATAAATAAAAGGGAACATAAGGACAGGGATGGTAGGCACATTGGTGCGCTTATGCGCGCCCTTACAGACCTCTTAGGAATGGGGTGTGGTAATCACGGCAGCAAGGTTAGCCTTTGCTCAAAAGTAGAAAGACAAAGAAATTCCCAATGAAAGTGAAGTAATAAAAAAGATATGGATTTGCTCTGAGATGGGTAAATTAACTTTGGAAATGAAAAATAAAGATGAAACAGAATATTATAAAGTATGGGATAAATTTTATCAATGGTGGAAAAAAAGGAAGGATCCAGAATCAAAATAAAGCAGGGTTGGCAGAATGGATGATTAGAAATAGAAAATATTATATACATGTATAAATGTATATAAAATATGTATTCTATGTTATAACATCAGTGGTGGGATTCAAATTTTTTTACTACCGGTTCTGTGGGCATGGCTTGGTGGGTGTGGCAGGGGAAGGATACTGTAAAATCTCCAGTCATAGGTGGTATTTGCCAGTTCCCCAAACTACTCAAAATTTCCACTAACGGTTCTCCAGAACTGGTCAGAACCTGCTGAATATCACCTCTGCATGAAATGTATGACAAACAAGATTGTCAGGATGATCACACTGCATCCAATGTTTTTAACACTTTATTCAATAAAACTTTTTTTTTTTTTAAAAAAAAGAATGGGTGAGGTCAATAGTAGACAGTCTAAGGTTAAAGTTTTTGGGGTTTGGGGAAGAAACCACAGAGTCAGGTAGTGTATTCCAGGCATTGACCATCCCATTTCTTTGGGATGGGAAAAACCCATAGCTACTTTCAAAAACACTGGATAAGAGAGGCTCTATTATGTGTATGGGAGGCAATAAAAATCTGTGGCATGTACTAATTTTAATTTTATTTTATTGTGATCCTGACAAGTTTGGGAGGGCAGAGACTTGAACCTGGGTCCCCTATATACATTAATTTGTCTCTTTAGTTCAGCATTTTGTAGCCCAAGTGTGTCCACCCACTTTCTCGAGAGCTTAAATGAACTATCTGCTAAAAGGTTTCACTTTATGAGCAAGAGTTAGCTGCTGATAGTTATCATTGCATTTTAATTATTTTAATTCCTTAAGGTGCTCTAGTACCCTGCCTGATTTGTAACTCTATGTTGCAGGTATTGCTGATGAAAAGGAAGGTATTCAGACAGAATGGTTTCCACAATGGTTGTGACTGTCATTGATCTTCAGTGCATATTCCCCTATTTCTAATCTAATTGTTGGTATTTAGGGCAGCTTTTTGCAAGCAAATAAGCTTTTTGTATTTTTGTACAGGTAATCCTTCACTTACAACAGTTCATTTAGTGACCATTCAAAGTTACAATGGCACGACAAAGAAGTGACTTATGACCATTTTTTACACTTACAACCGTTGCAGCATCAGCATGGTCATGTGATCAAAATTCAGATGGTTGACAACTGTCACATATTTATGACAGCTGTAGTCTCCCTGGGTCATGTGATCCTCTTTTGCAAACTTCTGGCAAGCAAAGTCAATGGGGAGGCCAGATTCTTTTTTTCCCCCAAATATTTTTATTGAACTTTTTCCAAGATTACAAATCTCTTTTACATTCTTTACAACACTGTGACATCGATGTTACTAATATGTATATATACATATATACTTTTAATCCTTATTTCTATTATCTAGCCAACTATACCATTTGTCCCAGACTGCATAATATTCCGATTCCTCTTTGTCTTTCAATTCTAAAGTAAGATTATCCATCTCTGCACAATCCAACACTTTTTTATTACCATTCCATCGGAAGGAGTGCCGTCCCATTTCCAACTTTGTTCAAAGGCAATTCTAGCTGCTGTCACTATATGCAATATAATATATTTAACTTTTTTACTGAATTCTCCTCTTATCATTCCTAATAAGAAAAGTTCAGGTTAAAGCTCAATTTGAAGACCTGTTATTTCCTGTAACTTTCTTATCTTTACCCAGTATTTCCTAGTTTTGGGACACGACTACCACATATGAAAGAGAGTATTCTGTTTATGTTTGCACTTCCAACATTCCAGACTCATATTTGGATATATCTTTGCCAGTCTAGCTGGTGATAAATGACAATGATAAAACATTTTGTAGAGGTTTTCCTTGTAGGCCACGAACATTGTTAATTTATAATTTTTTGTCCATAATTTTTCCCATTCTTCTAATTTGATATTGTACCCAAAATGCCCAAGCTATCATAGACCCTTTAACTATTTCTACTTCCATTTTAAATCTTAACAGATAATTATATATTTTCATTATGAATTTCTCCTCTAGTCCCAATAGTATTTTATCCAGTTGTTGTTCTTTATCAAATCCGTACTCTTCTAAATCTTTTTTAATACCTTGCCTGCAATTGTAAATATGGCCACCAATCTATACTTATCCCTTGATCTCTCAATTCTTGATTTGTTTTGAGTTTCCCTTGGTTGTCTAACAATTCACTATATCTTACCATCTTATCTAAGTCCAATGTATTTGGATAAATCATAGCCTCCATGGTTGATAACCAACCGAGTATTTTGATGTAATTATTTTTTTATTCTCCCCCAGACTTGTATAAGTGCATCTCTCATTTGGTGTCTATGGAAATATGAGTGTGTTTTTCTCTTCTTTTCCCAAATGTTGGCATGCAGTCTTATTTGCAAATCATGACCTTCTAATATAGGATCCTTTTATTATTCAAATTTATCCATTCTCTTATCCATACTAATGCCGTGGTGTGGTAGTATAGCTCCCAATCTGGGAGTCCGAAGCCACCTCTACTTCTGGTATCCTGTAATATTTTCAATTTTATTTGAAGTTTCTTTCCTAGCCAAACAAATTTTGTTATTACTTTATTTAACTCCTCAAAGAATTTTTTATCTAATTTTATTGGAATCATTTGAAACAAATATAGCAATTTTGGTTTTTTGATTGTGGCGATCTTCTCAATAACGATAACTGTAGTTTTCCCCACGTATCCACATCTTTCTTTATTTGTTGCAATAGTTTATTATAGTTGTCCTCTTGTATTGAGGAACATCTTGCCATCAACCATATTCCTAGGTATTTAACTTTTTTGTTATTTATATTTCCATTTTCCCCTCTAATTATCTTTTCTGACTGTCAGTAAGATTTTTAACTAATATTTTTGTCTTATCTTTATTAATTTTAAGGCCTGCCACCTTCCTGAATTCCTTTATTTCTCACAATAAAATTTTTCCTGTGTCTATAGGCTCCTCTGTAAAAAATACTAGATCATCTGCAAATGCCTGAATTTTATAGTTGTCATGCCCCTGTTGGAGTCTGAATCTGAGGAGAATGACCAACAGCTGACAGGGAGTGGAAGTGTGGCTCCGTTGGTTGTGGAGGAAACTGGGGAAGGGCAAAGTCCAGTTGGGCAGAGCAGGAGAGAGGTAGAACAAGGCAGGTGGAGTTCAGAGGAAGACCCAGGCCCACCTCCTCTTCATCCTAGAGCATGCAGGGAGGAACAGAGAAGAGAGCAACATGGGTTGCGTGGCTTATGGGGGAGAAAAGAGCCCTGATTCCCTTCATTAGCCACAGCTGGGAAGAGAGTTTAAAAGAGATGCTTGCTAAGTGCAGCAGCTGCTGGGAGCAAATGTGAGTTTATCTGTGTTCCTGGCATCTTCCCAACCATGTTGACTAATTGCCGTGCCTTCATGTCTGAAATTCTTGTTCCCGCCCTGCTGGATGAATCATCTCATTTTGCCTTGATTGACCTTATAGTTACAGTTTTTGTTGACCACATTTTGGACTTGATTTTCTGCAGCCAAAGGCTGTTCCTGGGTGAGTTTTTCTCCAGGCAGAAGGTAACCAGGACATCGGGGGCAAAGTTGGAACTAATAAAGAGACTCCTACTGATTATCTGACTGTGTTGCCTTTGTGCCACGCCCCGGGTCATTACAATATTTTTATTTTTTAATCTTAAACCCTTGTATTTCTTGTTTTTGTCTAATCCAAGATAGTAAAACTTCTAGCGAAAGAATGAAAAGTAGAGGTGACAGCGGACATCCATGTCTCGCTCCCTTAGCTATATTAAACTTCCCTGTAGTATCTTCACTGGCTTTTTGGGTATAATATATTGTGGATATCATTCCCACAAATTTTGGGCCAAAATTCATATCTTTTATTTGTTGAATGAGAAACTGCCAATTTAGATTGTCAAATGCCTTTTGCTAATCCAAAAAGATCAATGCGGCTTATTTCTCTGGATGGGCTTCATAGTATTCTAGAACATTTGTTTCCATCCTCGTGTTGTTTCTAATCTGTTTTTTGGGTAAAAATCCATTTTGGTCTGAATATACAATTTCTTTTAACAATTTTTTCAATCTTTCTGCTATTATAGTGGTGAATATTTTATAGTCAGTATTTAGCAATGTGATGGGTCTATAGTTTTAATTTGTTGGTAGTCTGCACCTTGTTTTGGTATTAAGAGTAATATAATCCTCAGCCCATGATTCCGGTAATTTAGCTTCTGTCAATGCCTCATTATATACCTCCAACGTTAACAATTCCACTGGTTCATGAATGGTTTTATATAATTCCCCTGGAAGACCATGAGGCCCTGGGGTTTTATTACTTCTCTGTTTTTGTATTGCCTTTTTCAATTCTAACAGAGTTATTTCTTTATTCAACATTTCTCTTTTCTCTATATTGGAGGTAAACCTTTCTCTTTTAAATACTGATGTATATTCTCATTAGCTATTTTTTGCTGCTATACAACCCCTCAAAGTATTTTTGTGTGATACTTTTTCTTCTTCCATGCAATATTGGAGGCTCCCATTCTCATCCTGCAATTGTTGTATTAATCTTTTCTCTTTCTTTTTAATTTATACGATAACTATCTCCCTGGTTTGTTAGCATGTTCAAAAAAATTTTTTCACAAATTTTAAGTTTTGTGCCCTTTCTTCCTGCATCAATAGATTTAATTTGTGTCTGACTAGAACCTTTTCTCCCTTGATTTTATCATTTTGTGGTTCTTTTTGTAATGTTGATTCCAATTTTTTGAGATCTTCCTGTAACAAATTTTGTTGTTTCTGTTTTTCCTTGTTTCTTCTAGCAATATATGCTATCATTATTCCATGTAAATAAGTTTTGGTGTATCCCACAGATTCTGCAATGCTGTTTGCTGTTAAGGCCAGATTCACTTAACAGCCGTGTTAGTAACTTAACTGCAGTGATTCACTTAACAAGAAAAGGAAAGAAAAGGGGCAAAATTCACTTAAAAATTTCTTACTTAGCAATGTAAATTTTGGACTCATTTGTGGTTGTAAGTCAAGGAGAGGCTGGGTGAGGCAAGGCGAGGCTGGACATAGGAAGGAATAGCTGGAATGGGAGGAGTGAGGTGGGGCTGGGCAAGGAGAGGCACCCCTCAATGTGAGTGACATCGAGTTGGCCACGCCCACCCATGCACATTGTTAGGGATAACATTGTTTACCCTAACTGTTTTGGGTAGAAATGATAGATAAGGTATCATGGTTTGTTTGTTGAGGTGTGTGTAGCTTTGGCTGCAGGAGTGTAATTGAGGGTGTGGTTGTAAAAGCACTATGTAAGAAGCGAGGCAATTCCAGCTCGCTCTCTCTGGCTTACTGATCACTAATTACTGAATGGATTGATGACTGCGTTCTTGCTGAAATGGGGAGAGAAGAAGGAGTGTTGATTTT
This sequence comes from Notechis scutatus, assembly GCF_049901735.1. Taxonomy (NCBI): domain Eukaryota; kingdom Metazoa; phylum Chordata; class Lepidosauria; order Squamata; family Elapidae; genus Notechis; species Notechis scutatus. The sequence continues at coordinate 64,531,026 of NC_142013.1, read as the reverse complement.
TCTCAACGGAGAGAAAATAAAGATTGGACTGATTTATTGTAAGTGAACTGACATTGGCTATTCAACACGGACTTTTGCAAATAGAGTATCCCCGACAAGACTTGACTGAAATTGATATATGACTAATGGACCGTTTATTTGACTATGCTATAATTCTTAAATGGAATAAACAATATTTTTGATAGCACAAGTGTATCTGTATTTTTACTGCGTGTTAACTAGAAAACTTATCTCACACATTTACCTGTCTTCCTATCTGACTTCGCTGCACGTTCTGTTTAGTTTGTTTTCCTTAACACCCGTTGTGGAATCCAGGCTTAACACACATGACCACCCAGCCATAGCTACCCAGCTAGTCATTAGGGCAGGGAACCAGTTGTTAAATTATTTGAATCCCTCCACTGTTTTTAGAGCTTATGGATATTTGAATTAAACAATACTGAAAAACCTAAACATATCCATTGGATAGAGAGAAAAAACAGAGTTAGAAGGACCTTGTAGGTCATTTAGTTCAACCCCTCTCCCAAGCAGGAGACCCTACACCATTTCTGAAAGATGGTAGTTCAGTCTCTTCTTGAAAGCTTCCAGTGATGAAGCCCCCACAACTTCTGAAGGCAAGCTGTTTCATTGGTTGATTGTTATCGCTGTTAGAAAGTTTCTCTTATTTCTGGGTTGAATCTCTCCTTGATCAGTTTCCATCCATTATTCCTTGTCTGGCGTTCAGGTGCCTTGGAAAATAGCTTGACCCCCTCATCTCTGTGGCAGCCCCTCAAATACTAGAACACTGCTGGTCCTCTCTTCACTAGACTAACCAGCCCAGTTCCTACAACCGTTCTTCATATGTTTTAGGCTCCAGTCCCCTAATCATCTTGGTTACTCTTCTCTGCACTTTTTCTAGAGTCTCAACATCTTTTTTATAGTGTGATGACTAAAACTGGATGCAGTATTCTAGGTGTGGTCTTACTAAGGCTTTATAGAGTGGTATTAGTACCTCACTTGATTTTGATTGTATCCCTCTGTTAATGCAACAGGATTGCATTGGCTTTTTTTGGCTGCCAATGCACACTGCTGGCTCATATTAACTGCACTAAGACTCCAAGATCCCTCTCACAGCTACTGCTATTAAGCCTGGTTTCACCCATTCTATATATGTACTTTTGGTTTTTCTTGTCTAAGAGTAAGACTTTACTTTTCTCTACATTTCTGAATTTCATTTTGTTAGATAGGGCTCGGTGTCTAAGTCTGCCAAGATTCATAGGATCTTGAACCTAACATCTTGGGTGTTGGCTATTCCTGCCAGCTTAGTATCATCTGCAATTTTGGTTCTGCTTCTATTCTGTCATTTAAATAATTTATGAAGATATTGAAGACTGCTGTCCCTAAGATGGAACCTTGTGGTACCCCACTGCTTACTTTCTCCATATATACGTAGTACCATTAAGGACTACTCATTGAGTATGGTTTGTCAGCCAGTTACAAATCCGTCTGATGGTGATGCTATCTATCCCACTTTTTTCTAACTTACCAAAAAATAAGTTGTGGGTCTATTATTTTGAATGCCTTGCTGAAATCTAAGTATACTATCTCCACAGCATTTCGCTGGTCTACTAATTTAGTTACTATGTCAAAGAATGAAATAAGATTGGTGTCATGTCCCTGGTAGAGACTGACTCTGAGGGACAGGAGGAACAGCCAACAGGGAGTGGAAGTGTGGCTCCGGAGGTTGTGGAGGAGGCTGGGGAAGGGCAGAGGCCAGCTGAGCAGTCAGAGGTTCATCCCCTATCCATCCTAGGGCACGCAGGGAGGAGAGGATAAGAGAGAGATCTGGTCTACTCAGGAGGAGAGGGCTTTGATCCTCTTCATGGGCTGCAGCTGTGTTTGGACCTGCATACTGGCAAACGCTGGAAACAAAGCGCGTAAATATCTCTAGTTTATAGTTCCTCTCTGAATTTGGTGTCCTTCCCAGTGTGTGTTATCTGTGGACTTCCTCCAGCCCTTATCTTGCCTGGTTTGTGTTGCTTTTTTTCTTCTTTGTGTAATGTTTATGTGGGAGTTTTTTTGTCTTCTGTCAAAGATATTTGGACTTGGAAGCAAAGTGAAGGAATAAAAGGCGCTTCACCTGTCTTCTATGACTGTGTTTGTTTTGTATCCTACCCTGGGTCATCACAATTGGTTTGACATAATCTGTTTTCAACAAACCTGAGCTGGCTTCTAGTTATTACTTTATTTGTGTCTGTTGGCAGATCTGGTTTTTTAAATTAAGTTTTCCAGTATCTTCCCAGGTGTTGATGTTAGGCTGATTGGTCGGTAGTTTCCTGGGTCCACCCCACCCACCCCATTTTTTTGAAGATGCTCTTTTCCAGTTGAGAGAGGAGGAATATATCTATTGGAAAGTTGTAGGTAATAAGGCCTTGGTAGAGGCTTGTGGGTTTTGATGAACCAAAGTTTTAAACTAACATAATTGCAAAATATGCTAGATGATATTTCTAATGTGCTGACTTGTGTGATATGCTTTTGCAAAGTATGTACTTGTTTGGATACATTTAGAACAGGAGGAAGAATGAAAGTATGGGAAATGAGGAACTGAAAGTAACAAATGGCTGACAGCTTCCAATATACATAGATGTTTATGGAAAGTGACAGTGAAGTTGTGAAGTGTGCATATCAATTTGAAGAAAAAGTATAAAAAGTGTAGCTTGAGATGAGATTAGGGCCCTATGATTTATAGCAGTCTTTGTAGGACCTGCTATGTGTCATGGGACCCCATTGCAATGGCTTGTTAATGTAAGTGTATTACTGCTATTATTTCTTTTATATCCTTTATATCTATTCATTTCTTATGTTCCAAATTATTAGAAACAATAAACCACTGATCTTAAAGTAAGAAATTATTGCTTGAGTTGTTGTCTTTGTTTCCTATTGGAATTTTCTTATGACATATTCCTCTGGTAGTTCCAGTGCTCCAGGATTTTTGAAAGATATGGTACAGTGGTTCTGAGATGACATCTGCCAGCTCTTTTAGAACTGTGGGATGTAAACCATCAAGTCCTGGTGATTTGTATTCATCAAGATCAGACAAGTTTTCTCTTACCATTTTTTTGCTTACTTTAATTTTTACTTCTAGTAAGGTGACTAACTTTTTTACAATGAAGGAGGACACAAATAAATTGAAGAAAAAAACCAAAGCCACTTGCATGCGGCACCTTGCACGTAGCGCCTTGCACACAGCGCACTCTTGAGCACAGCATACTCTTGCACATGGCCCAATCTTGTGCACGGCACACTCTTGTGCACGGCACACTCTTGTGCACGGTACACTCTTTTTTTTTAAATAAAGTTTTATTGAGTTTTAACACATTTTCATATGCATATTCATCTTATGTATTCAACTTCATATTACTCTTTTTCCAACTTCTCACTATTTCTCCCTTCTCTTAATTTTCTTTTATTGTTATCTCATTTTCTTCTTATTCAATTGTATTTCTTTTACCTAAATTTCTATATATTTTATTCACTATACTTATACTTTCGTCTGTCTTGTTTACAATTTCATATGTTCTCTTCCAACATTCTTAAAAAGCAAATTCCCCCTATGATTGCCAATCGGAGTGCAACACCTTTAAGTCTTATTGTTATTATCATATGAATTCTCATTAAACATTAAATTTGTGCATTCTATAATTATAACATTCAAATTTCTAATATCTATTTTATACCATGTAAATCTCATCATTCAGACTCTGCTTGGTACTTCCCCTTGAAAGTGTAAAAAGAAAAATTCTAAAAACATAGCAAAAGCAATATATACTGTATATACAACATTAGTAGACAAAATAGTTATTCAAATTCATTCTAGTACTGGTATGAGCCTTGTAAATCTTTCACATTTCTTTTCAATATTTATCTATCTTTGAGAACAATTGAAATGTTTCCCTCCCTTCTTCATTATTACATTAATTGTTAATAAGCATAACATTGGATAGTCATACAGTTTTATCTTATAAATTATTTACTATTAATAAGCAAAATAATCATTCAAATTCATTCTAGTAACTGGTATAAATTCCATTATAAATCTTTCACATTTCTTTTCAATATTTTATCAATCTCTAGAAACAATAACAATGTTTCCCTCCCTTCTTTATTATTGCATTAATTATAAATAAACATACCATTACATAACAATACAGTTTTTTCTCATAGATTATTTACTTATTTCATTTCTAACTCATTACAGTATTCTACTGTCACAACACTATCTTTTGTACCTTTGCAGAATCCTCACTCTTAACTTAATTTAGCCATTGTCTCTGTGTTTTCTAGCTGAGCAAATACCTTTAATCCTAGCACGTTTCCCCTTTTTCTTTATTTCCTACTTTTGTCGCTCATAAGTTCTTTCACTTTCAATCTTCCCCCCTTTTTTTCATCCCTTTTTTGTTATAAATTTTTATTGGTTTTTAAAACAAACATAAACAAACAAAACATCAAAACATCAAATCATCTTCCATATATGTACATACAGTGTGCCGGTTGGTTTACAAATTGTTTTGTGCTTCCATTTCATAGTCTTCAATTATACTTACATTGTATATAATCTCGTATTTTCAATCAATATATTAAATACATTAATATCATTATTAATCAATCATTTGACTATACTTTTATTCATTCATGTTTTCCAAAATGATCATATTTTACTTAATTTGTTTTATGACAATTCAGATTATCATCCCAGATCTATCCTAGAATCATTTTGTAGATATAATAAGAAAAGAATACATCTTTATATATTTATTATTTTCTAAGTCTGCATATTTCATTACTATATTTTATTGTCTAACCATTGATAGAATAGATCCCAAATTTTATAAAATTGTTTATCATCTTGTTCTCTAATTTCAAATGTCAATCTACTCATTTCAGCACATTCCAATATTTTCTTAATAATTTCCTCCTGTTATGGTATTTTCTCATTTTTCCAGTTTTTAGCAAATACAATCCTAGCCGCTGTTAATACATTTACAATCAGGTATTTCAAGTCTTCACTATATATTTCAGGTAAAATTCCCAATAAAAATATTTCTGGTTTCAAATCTATATGCTTTTTTGTCATTTTTTCCAACCACGTGTAGATTTTAGTCCAGTATTTTTTAGCATCCACACAAGTCCACCACATATGAGCCAGGTATCTGATGACATTTCCAACATTTTTCGGATTTATTCTTGAACATTCTTACTATTCTTGTCGGGGGAAAGTGCTACCTGTAAAACATCTTATACAAATTTTCTTTATATGCTGTTGACATTGTCATTTTATAATTTTGAGACCACAATTTTTGCCATTTCTCTAGATCAATCCCATATCCCAAATTTTTCCCCCAAGCAATCATAGTTTCTTTAACTTGTTCTTCTTCTAGTTTAATTTCTAATAAATATCCATACAATTTTTTTAATCACCTTTTCATCAGTACCTGTCAAAATCTTATCTAAGTCAGTCAATTTATCATAGAAACCTTCTGTTTTAGAGTCTTTATCATACCTTGAATGTATTTGCGCATATGAAAACCAATTCATCTTTATACCTTGTTCCTCTAAATTTTGCATCGATTTAAGTTCACCCTTTTTATGCAATATTTCACCATATCTAACTGTTTGTTCCTTTTTGTATATTATAGGATAAGACAATGCTTCAATAGTCGATAGCCAGACTGGAATTTTCAAATAACATTGTCTTTTAATCTTCTCCCAATTTAACCACAGAGACTCCCGTATATAATGTCTTCTAAAGTACCCCTGTGTTTTAGTTCCTTTATACCATAAAAAAGCATGCCACCCCAACAACAAATCATGTCCTTCTAATGTCAACAATCTAGTATTTCTTAATGTTATCCATTCCTTAACCCACATCAAATTTGTAGCTTGGTAATACAATTCCCAATTAGGCAAACCAAATCCTCCTCTTATTCTAGCATCTTGCAAAAGTTTTAACTTTATTCTCGCTTTTTTAGCTTGCCATATATATTTCAACACAATTTTACTTAAATCTTCAAAGTACTCTTTTCCAAGCCTAATTGGAATTATTTGAAACAAATATAAAATTCTGGGTAATATATTTATCTTGATTGTTGATATTCTGCCTATTAATGACAGTTGTAAATTTTCCCATTTCACCAAATCTAGCGCTATCTGCTGTTTAAGTTTGAAGAATTTGCCAATTCTTCCTTTTGTCTTGATAGCATATTCTTTGTCAAGATCTTTGTCTTATCTTTATTTATTTTCAAACCAGCCACCTTTCCATATGTCTCTATCTTTTCTATCAATTTTGATGCTGTTTCTAGTGGGTTTTCTAAAATGAAAACCAGATCATCTGCAAATGCTTGCAACTTAAATTCTTTAACTTAAATTCTAAAGTACTTTTAGATTCAGGGTATCTTGCTTAGATGTTCTCTGTTGTTTAGCCCGGTCTGTCCTGCTTTCCTCTTTGTCTTCCTCCTGCACAATCTTATCCAGTCGAGTTGTTCTTTGAGGTGGCCATTTCTGCCTTTGGGAAAGGGAGTTTAGACCAGCCAAGGAGGAGAGATGCAGCTCCCCTCCACTCGGCTAGCAATCTCCCCCCTTTTCGCCACCTCTACGGGGTGGCTTTAGCCCCGAATCCAAAGGATCAGGGTGCTCAGTGGTAAGCACAGATCAAAACCACGCACGATCGCGGATTTCGGTCTGTCGCTGAAGAAACCCAAACTGGAAGCTCCATGCACGGTGCACTCTTGCATTCGACACATTCTCTCAAAACAATTCTCCTGTGTGGAGAGCATACGTCTCATAATCGCGTCTCACCGTGCTGTACAGAGCCTTGATGAATCGTCATGTCAAATACAAATACATCACATCACACACAACGGATTGGATCGGAATCGATCAAATACAGAGATTTACAGATTAGTCTTCAAATATCAAAAAGGAAGACATGTAGGAGGACACTTTTCGAGAGAGGACAGAACTTACAAAAGGAGGACTGTCCTCCCTAAAGGAGGACGGTTGGTCACCTTACTTCTAGTCTATCTTTTACAGTTATGTTTTTGGTAGGTTGGGCTATAATTTCTTTTTGCATTAAGACTAATGCAAAGAATGAGTTAAGCAGCTCTTCTTTATTTCAGCTGCCTGTTACTTCCTTGCTGTCTTCTTTCTTTAGTGGACTGACTGTTCTCTTGATTTTTTTTCTTGTTATTTATATTTTAGGAGAAGCTCTTTTTTTTAAATCTTTGATTCTTGTTGCAAGTCTTTGTTCATTCCGAGCCTTTGCTTTCCTGACTTTGTCTTTGCAGATTCTATCTGCTGATATTCTGCCTTAGTTAATTAGGTACCCTTCTTTCCATTTTTTATACTTGTCCTTTTTGTCTTTCAATTTGTCAGATAGATCTTCTTGTTCAGCCATGCTGGTTTCTTCTTGGATTTCTTGTTTTCCTTTTTCAGTGGTATTGTGCTGGATTGTGTTTTTATGATTTTTTCAGAGTTACCCAAGCTTCTTGAGTTTTTTTTCCCTTTAGGATTTTAATCCAAAATATCTTTTCCAAATTATATTTGAGTTTGTTAAAATCAGCTTTTTTGAAATCTAAGACACTGATATTATTATGTTCTATTGCTTGCATTTGCATTATGTTGAATTCTAGTATGGCATGGTCACTCTCACCTAGGTTCCTGCACTTTCAACTCCCTCTGTCACTTCTCTGTTTCTAAGAATTAAATCCAATTAAGCCCCTCTAGTTCCCTCCTCTAACTTTTGAACAACAAAGTTGTGAGCTAGGTTGATCAGGAGGCTATTTCATTTCTCACTTGGTGAAGAATTAGTCTTCCAATTGATGTCAGGGTAATTGAAGTTCCCCATTACTATTGTAGTATGTATCCTACATATATTTGTTAATTAATTAGAAAAAAGTACATCTATTTTTTTCTGCTTGGTTGGTGGCCTGTAGTATACATCTTTGGCAATGTTATTCTTTTTTCTTTTATATTGACCCATATGCATTCTAGGAGGGTTTCCTCTTCAGTTCCATGCATTTCTATAGCTACTTGTGCACCTATTTCCTTAACTTTCTTGCCCAGCTGCTCATAATCACTCAATGTTGTTTTCAAGTCCTTTTTTGTCATTCATCCCTACATGTAATAGTAGAAGAGGGTAGCAATCTGTGGGTTTTATTATTTCGGTTAGGTTCTCAGCCACATCTTTGATTTTTGTTTCAGGGAGACAACATACCTCTCTGGATTGACTGTCTGTGTCAGTCTGTGCTCCATTCGAAATCCAAGAAAGAAACACTCAGACTCCAATGGTTAGAGCAAAGGTTTTCTTTTACTAAATTTCAAAGTGGAAGCTACAGGGAAGATTCTGAATCTAAAGAATTTGGTGCGCAGATCACATATACAAAGGGATGGAATTGTTCCCACCCCCCAAAGTCCAAAGACTCTTCCAATTAAAAGTTCTGAATATGATCATGTGAGCATCTTCAGGTGGTGATGAGGCCTCTGTCCGTTGACCTTGACATATTTTGATAAAACTTCGCAGCTGCGCAAAAGGAAGGAAAGCTAGGCAAGGAAATAGAAAGTTAAAAACAAGAATTTATACTCCCCCTCCTCCTTTTCATCCACAGCACAGGAATGTAACACCTCCAGCTTTCTTCCCCTCCAGTTCCCCCCTCCCTCCCTGTTACTAATGACAGCCGAAAGAGAATAGTGAGCATAACAATAGGAAAGGTTTAGAAGAGATCTTGAGGCTGACAGTCTGGTCTACCAATGGCTGGTTCTGTTCCCTTGAGAATTAAATCTATCACCAACACTCGCCTTTTTTCCCCAGGGAGGTATTGTGTATTTTTCTATTTATCACAGAAGCATTTGATGATGCTACTTTTTAAAGCAACATTTGATGGTGCTTCTTTTCTAGATGTTTGCATTTTTCTTCTTCTAGGGAGAGTCCATGAAATCAATGGCTTAGCATCACTGGGGCTGCATCGGAGTGGTTTGGATTGGACAGGGGTTTTGTATTAGGTTTATGTTTTTTTCTATGAGTGACATGTTTCCATCTGTCTTCTTCTTCTTCTAAGTGGTCAATTCTTTTAGAAGTTGCTTGATCATTATTATGTTCTATTTGGGCATATTATTTTTGCATGATTTGGGATTTCTCATTTTGTAGGTTGAGTTTCAGAGTGGTTAGAGTTTCCCCTAGACCCTTTACTTTTTCTTCTAGTTAGAATAGAATAGAATATAATTCTTTATTGGCCGTTTGATTGGACACACAAGGAATTTGTCTTTGGTGCATATGCTCTCAGTGTACATAAGAAAAAATAAAATACATTCATCAAGAATCGTAAGATACAACACTGTTACTAGTAAGAAATCAAATCATACTAGGAAGAGATAGTTAATAGGAAGGATGAGAAGAATAATAGTAATACAGTCTTACTAAGTAGTTTGACAGTGTTGTAGGAATTAGTTGTTTAGCAGAGTGATGTCATTTGGAAAAAAAAACTGTCCCTGTGTCTAGTTGTTCTGGTGTGCAGTGCCCTATAGCATCGTTTTGAGGGTAGAAGTTGAAACAATTTATGTCCAGGATGTGAGGGATCTGTAGATATTTTCACAATCTTCTTTTTGACTTTGTGCTGTATACAGGTCCTCAATGGAAGGCAGGTTGGTAGCAATTGTTTTTTCTACAGTTCTAATTATCTGCTGAAGTCTGTGTCTGTCTTATTTGGTTGCAGAGCCAAACCAGACAGTTATAGAGGTGCAGATGACAATAATTCCTCTGTAGAACAAAATCAGCAGCTCTTTGAGCAGTTTGAGCTTTCTGAGTTGGTGCAGAAAAAAACATTCTTTTTTTGTGCTTCTTTGATGACATTTTTGACATTTTTAAGTCTTGAGATATGATAGAATCTAGAAACTTGAAGGTCTCTACTGTTGATGCTGTTGTCTTGTATTGTAAGAGGTGGTAGTATAGGAAGGTTTCTCCTAAAATCTACCACAAGTGCTATGGTTTTGAGCATATTTAGTTCAAGACTGTTCTGATTGCACCACAAGGCTAGTTGTTCAACCTCCTGTCTGTATGCAGATTCATAATTGTCTCGAATGAGACCAATCACTGTTGTATCATCTGCAAACTTCAGTACTTTAACAGAGGGAACTTTTGAGATGTAGTCATTGGTATCTAGTGAGAAAAGGAGAGAGCACACAGCCCTGGGGGGCTCCTGTGCTAATTGTACAGGTATCTGATGTGATTTTGCCTAGCTTCACCTGCTGCTTCCTGTCTGTTAGGAAGCTTATGATCCATTTACAAGTGTGGTCAGGTACAGCTAGTTGGTTTAGTTTACTTAGAAGAATATCTGGAATGATAGTATTGAATGCTGAACTAAAGTCTACAAAGAGTACCCTTGCATAGGTCTTTGGAGATTCAAGATGTTGTAGGATGTGCAGAGCCATATTAATAGCATCACCTGCCGATCTATTCGCTCGGCAAATTGCAGGGGGTCTAGCAGCAGATCCATGATGGTTTTCAGGTGGGACAGCACTAGCCTTTCAAATGTTTTCATAACTACAGATGTTAGAGCAACTGGTCTGAAATCTATGCCAAGATGGCGCTGCTGAAGGCAGCCTTGGTGAAATGCTCTCTGATAGTTTTTCTGTTTTTTATCATTCTCTGTTATTCTCTATGGATTTCATACTTAAGAAACCAACTACTAAGCATCAAGCAATGTTTCTTTGATTGGCCACTTTCTGTGACTTCTCCTCCCCCCCATCTTTACAAATGCAGAAGAGTTTCTAACACAGGAAGAAGCAACTTCCTCTGAACAATGGATAAACAAAAACAAATGGAGATGCCAAAGGCGAAGAAGGGGTAAGCAAGCAGGAATTTTGAATAGATTAAGTGGGATAAAAACCCTACTCCCTACTCTTTCTGACTAATTTATGTTCACCTGCTAATAAGATGGATGAAATACTTCTTTTAAATAGATGCAATTCTGATATTTACAACTCAGCAGCTCACTGCGCTTCACTGAAACTTGGCTAAATGAGTCAATTGATGATAGTAGCCTGCATATCCCAGGATTTCAGATATATAGAACAGACAGAATTGCAGAAACATCTGATAAAAAGAAGGGAGGAGGCTCATGTTTATATATTAACAGCCATTTGTCCAGAGATATAACTATACTAAAGAAATTCTGTGATGTGGACTTAAAGACATTAATTATTAATTACAAACCATCCTATTCTCCACAAGAGTTCTCCTCATTTCTCCTAATTGCTGTGCATGTTTCTCCACAAGCTTGTGTAAACAATGCATTACGAACTCTAGCAGATTATGGGAAGTTAAATACTCAGATTCATTTCAAAATATTTTAGGCAATTTTAATCAAGCAAACTTAAGGAAAGAGCTACCAAAAAATTTTCAGCATGTAAATTGTCTCACTAGAGGCAAGAATACTTTAGACCATTGCTACACAACATTAAAAGATGCTTATCGGTCTTTACCACGAGCAACTGTGGGACACTGTGATCATTGTATGATTCACCTTGTACCTGCTTACAGACAAAGACTTAAAACCATGAAACCAACAATTAAATCAGTGAAGACTTGAACTGAGGAGGCAAAGCTAAAGCTATAGGCTTGCCTTGACTGCACTGATTGGAATGTGTTCAAAGATACCTCTGCAGAATTGGATGAACTCACAGATACTGTAACATCATATGTCAGTTTTTGTGAAGACCTATGTGTGCTGACCAGAAACCTGAGAATATATAGTAACAATAAACCTTGGTTCACAGCTAAACTTAAGCAGCTATGTCATACCAAAGAGGAAGCCTACAGGAAAGGTGATAGAATGCTGTACAATCAGGCCAGAAACAAGGGAGATCAGAGCAGCAAAAAGAAGCTATTCTGAAAAGTTAAGGCATCAGTTCTCAACAAATAAACCAGCAAACATGTGGAAAACTCTTAAAAATAGAAGGTTACAGCAAACCTCCTTCCCATGCTGAAAGAAATCAACAACTGGAAGATGACCTGAATGTGTTTTACTCTAGGTTTGAGAGAAAACTAATTCCACCCATCTCCACAATCCCCATCTCAGACACACCAACAGCCAAGCTCCCACAACTTACCCCATCCCATTGGGCCCACCACCTCTGATGATTACAGAGAATAAGGTGCAAGGTCTATTTCACAGACAAAAGCCAGGAAAAGCACCAGGTCCAATCAAGATAATTCCTTCTTGCTTAAAAGCTTGTGCTGACCAACTGGCCCCCATCTTCACCCACATCTTTAATAAATCTCTAGAGATGTGCTATGTTCCTTCTTGCTTCAAATGTTCTACTATCATCTTTTTTCAATATTGGATTAAAAAAATTGAAAATGAAAATGTAGAAGGTTTTAACACAGATTTTTAAAAGGGAAAAATGTCCAATTTAAACATTTGATATTCTATAGTTCATTTAAAATTTCAAATTTAGTGGAAAAAATCTAATTTAAAATTTAAAATTCTAGCAGTTCAAAAATGTCTAGTCAAACTTTAAATCAAAGGATTTAAAGTTCCGGCAGATCATTTAAATTGTCGAGTTTTAAAATTTTCAGTGTTGAGTGGGCTTAAGTGCAAGGTTTGTTCTTATCCTTTAATAGAATGTCAATAATTATTCCTTTCTTCCCTGCCTTCTTATGATCTTTTTCCTCCCTGCCTTCTTGTGGGCTTTATTTATCCCTGGAAGGGTTATTTTGTGGAGAGATATACTTGATTCCCTTCCTCGAACGGGTTTCCCTCCATTCTCCTTTTATCTGCCTGTTCTTTGTGGACTTTGGCAGCCCTTGCTAAAGCCTGTTTCAAAGGTTCCCAGGTATTCTGAATATTATCCACCCACTCCTTGACGGTTCCCTGTACTTGTGGGTATTAGGGCCATTCCAGTATAGGTGTCAGGTCTACCCCATAAACCACCCTGAGAGGAATGAATCCTGTGCTTTGGTGCACAACCTTGTTGTACGCCACTTCTGAGAATGGAAGGAGACCCACCCAGTTCATCTGTTGATAAGAGATGTAGCATCTAAGGTAACGTTCCACTGTGGCATTTGCTCTCTGTGGTTCCATTCGTGCTCAGCTGTATGCAGTACTCAATCCCTGTGACAATCCTATCAGTTGAATAAAGTCCCTCCAAAATCTTGTGGTGAATTGTACATCCCTGTCAGATATAATGTGTCATGGTAATATACCATGAAGCCTGTATACATGGTTGATAAACAGTCTAGCCAGACGTTGGGCTGATGGTAACCCTACACATGGGATGAAATGGGCTGCTTTGAGAACAAGTTGACTATGGTCCAGATTACTGTGTGTCCGTTACTCTCTGGTAGATTGACTATGAAATCCATAGCTATCTCCTGCCATGATTTTTCAGGAGTAGCTACTGACTGCAGCAGGCCGATGGGTTTCCCTGGCCTAGGTTTTGCAGTCATGCAAGTAGTGCAACCTTTTACATATTTTTCTATATTGGCTTTCATGTGCAGCCACTAGAATTGTTGCTTTGCTGGATGTAGCTGTTGGAGCAAAACTCATGTTTTCCTTTGTTAACTTGGCCAAACCAACAGCTGGAGGCATCAATGCTTGCACTATCTCCTCCATAGGGCAGTCATACTGAGGTAGTCTGGACAGAGCATTGGCTAAAAAATTCTTTCCAGCTGGTACATATTTCAGATGGAATTTGAATCTGCTAAAATATTGTGCCCAGCGCAGCTGTTTCGGTGACAACCTTTGTGGAGTTTGAAGCGCTTCGAGGTTTTTATACTCAGTCCAGACCTCGAAAGCCATTGGTGACCCCTCCAGTAAATGCCACCATGTCATTAAGGCCCATCTAATGGCAAATGCCTCCTTCTCCCAGATGGCCCAGCTCCTTTCTGTCCATGACAATTTCCAAGAGGTATATGCACATGGCTAGAGCTCATTGTGAGTGTTCTTTTGCAGGAGCACTGCTCCAATGGCGACATCACTTGCATCCACTTGTACTATAAATGGTTTGGTTGGATCGGGATGTAATGATACCGGTTCTTTCAAGAACAATGGTTTTTATTGTATGAAAGCTTATTGGCATTCCAGGGTCCATGCTAAAGTGTGGCTAGGTTGTGGCTTTGTAGTGAAATATTTAATCCATAACAACTCGGTTAAAGGCAATGTCACTGCTGCAAACAAGGGTATAAATTGCCGATAAAAATTGGCAAAGCCCAGAAAACTCTGAAGCTGCTTCCAAGGCTGTGGAAGTTGCCATTCCAATACTGCCGCCACTTTTTGTGGATCCATCTCTATACAACTACCGGAAATACGATAACCCAGGTAGTCCAGCCAAGTTTTATGAAATTCTCATTTTGATAATTTCACAAATAGTTTGGCATCCAATAATTTTTTCAAAACCATGCGGACCAACTGTATACGTTCCTTTAAACTGGTGGAGCAAATCAAAATATTGTTCAGATATACAAGAATCCCCCCCCCCCGATATAAATGGTCATGCAAGACTTGATTTATTAATTGCATGAATACTGCGGGGGCTCCTTGCAAGCCAAACAGCATTACATGGAATTGGTAGCTCCCGAGGGGACAGTTAAATGTGGTTTTCCATTCATCCCCCGGTTTGATGCCTACCCTATAATAAGCTTCTTGCAGATCCAATTTCATGAATATGCAATTGTGATGAGCCGGGCATGGCACAAAGGCAACACAGTCACATAAGTAAGAAGAGTCCCTTTAAGACCTCCAACTTTTCCCCCAATGTCCAGGTTACCTTTGGATGGAGAAAAAAATCTCCCAAGAACAGTCTTTAAATGGAGGAAATTCAGTCCAAAAATAAAGTACATACAAACTGTAAATAAAAATCCACACAAACCATGCTGCAGCAATTAACTTGACAGGGCAGGATAAGGAATTGCAGACTTGAAAGGCCAACAAAACACACACAGTTGGGAAGACGCCAGGAACCTAGATAAGCCTCGACAATAACATGCGGACCAACTCATGATTTGCCTTCAAAAAGTTGCTGTGTACAGCTTTCCTTTTTAAACACTGCGTTCCCAGCTGCAGCTAATGAAGGGAATCAGGGCCCTTTCCTCCCCTGTAAGCCATGCAACTCATGTTGCTCCCTTTTCCATTCCTTTCTGCGTGCCCTAGGATGAAGAGGGGGTGGGCCTGGGTCTTCCTCTAAATTCCCTCTCCCTTGCTCTACCTCTTCCCTGCTCTGCCCAGCCGGACTGTGCCCTTCCCCAGTTTCTTCCACAGCCAATGGAGCCACACTCCCACTCCCTATCTGCTGCTCCCCTTCTGAATCCCACTCCCTGTCAGTGGCCTCCCCCACTGAATCAGATTCCAACAGGGGCATGACAGCAACTGTCATGCCCTTGGTAGAGTCGGACTCTGAAGGAGAGGAGGAACAGCTGACAGAGAGTGGAGGTGTGGCTCCGGAGGTTGTGGAGGAGGCTCGGGAAGGGCAGAGGCTGGCTGGGCAGTCAGAGGAAGAACCAGGTCCATCCCCTCTGCATCCTAGGACATGCAGGGAGGAACGGAGAAGGAAACAACTTGGCTTATGAGAAAGGAAGCGGCCATGATCCTCCTCATTGTTGCAGCTGGGGAGACTAGTATATAAGAGAGACAATTACAACACAATGTTGTCAGAAGCAAAGCATGTTTTATTTTTGGCTGAAGTTAACTTGGTTGGCGTCCTTCCAACAGACTATGCCTTGTTATCTTCTTGCAGTCGGTAATTACTTATCCTGGTCCACTGAGGAAATTTCATCATTGTAGTTTGTTCGGTTTTTTATTTCATCTCTATCTGCTCATTAAGTTCGGACTGTACTGCTTTCTTTTGAATCCTATTTTTGAATACGTTTTATCTCCAACTGAGAATTATTGAACAGTGGGACCAAGTTGGAGGCATTAAAGGACATTTATTTATGTTTTGGATTTTGTTATGTTTTTTTTACACTCCGGGTCATCACATTTGCTTTTGGCCAACCTTCCAACTTGCTTTTGTTTTATGTGGTGTGACCATCGATCAGCTCAGAGCAGACAATGCCCAGTTAAGCCAGCAAGTGGCTCTTTTGACTGCGCAGGTTGCACAGATGCAAGCTGCCCAGCCATGCCTCAAATGCTCAGTTGCAGTGCCGGATAAATTTGATGGAATGCTGGCCCAATTTCCAGCATTTTGGGCAATGCCAGTTTTATATGAGCCTTCGGCCAGAGGACTTCCCCACTGACTGGGATAAGGTGGGGTTTTTGATTAGTTTGTTGTCAGGCTCTGCAGCACATTGGGTGATGCCTCTGTTGACCCAGCCCAACGAGTTGTTGCACAATTATGCTCCAGTTCATGTTTGAGGACCCTGTTCAGGCCCAAACAGCAAACAGGTGATTGAGAGAATTGAGGCAGGGGCGAGGCTCGCTCACGGATTACATTGCTATCTTTCAGGTGATTGCCCAGGACTTACAATGGAATGAGGCAGCACTGATAGACCAGTTCCAGGAGGGTTTGTCATCGGAACTCCTGGATGAGTTGGCGCACACTGAATGCCCTCACACCCTTCAGGAGCTCATGCATCTGTGTCTTTGTATCAATGCCAAGCTTCAGCAATGATAGGCGTGATGACGGACTGAGACGGCATCTGTTCCAGGCAAGACAGAGCCCCCATTGGAAGTACCTCTGGATGAGCCCATGCAGTTGGGGGCTACCTGCCCTTGCCTGACCCAAGCAGAAAAGGATAGGTGTCGTCATGATGGCTTATGCCTCTATTGTGGCAATCGTGGCCATTTGCAGCCAAGTGTCCTGCTAAGACACCTAAAGCAGTGACATCAGCAGTGGCAGGAAACAGCATTTCCCAGCCTATGGGGATATGTAGGTTGGGCTCCAATGTCCTCAGGCCTGCTATCCTTGCCATCTTCAACATCCTCGACATCTTCGCCATTCTCGCCATCTCCACCCCAGTCGTCCTTGGTGAAGCATCTTGTGCTGACAGAGAGTGTGTTCATGCTTGGTCAGGGAGCAGTGAAGATCCAGGCCTGGGTCAACTCAAGGGTCATGGCCAATTTCATGGATGCTCATTTTGTAGAGTAGTAGTCCATTCCCCAGCAGCATGTGTCACCACCAGTATTGGTGAAGACGATTGATGGTCAGCCCCTTCGTTCAGGTCCTGTGGTTGATGCAAACCCCTTCATATGTGTTTTGGGCAGCATGTGGAGGAAGCTGTGTTCTACGTTGTCGCAGTACCTCATTTTCCGGTAGTGCTGAGTTTGGAGTGGTTATGGGCCCATGATCTGCAAATTGTTTGGTCGTCTGGAGCTGTGCAGTTTCTTGACAGGAAGTGTGCCACTCATTGCTTGCACTACTGTGCAGGGGGTGTGGCTATGCCCGTGGACTTGGATCTACCTGCGGAGTTGGTGGACTTTGCTGATGTATATGGGGAGAAGGAGGCAGATCAGTTGCCTCCACATCGGTTGTATGACTGTCCGATTGACTTGTTGCCCAATTTCTCCTTTGGCATGCTATGCACATGTGCATACATGCACACACACCATTCCAAGTTTGGAGACTTTTATCCACATTGGAGCTTACAAACTGCCAATCATGCCTGGGCTTGGGGAGAAGGCTGTCTCCTTCCTATGCCGATAAAAGTCCCCAAACTTGGAATGCATGTTTTTGTGGCTGCCAACAGCTTGGGAAGGTGAGGAGCTTGTGGGACACCAACTTGTCCCCACATCAAGTTAGACGGTATGACTTGTTCTGTCCCAAGTCAGCCACACCCAGTGAGTGACATTAAACTGGCCATATCCACCCAGTTGGCCATGCCCACCCAGTCAGCCATGCCCAGTGAGTGGTGTCAAACTGACCATGCCTACTCAGTTGGCCACACCCATCCAGTTGGCCATGCCAGCCCGGCCCTCTGAGGTCAACCATAGCCCTGATGTGGCCCTCCATGAAATTGAGTTTGACACTCCTGATTTATAGTGATCCCAGCTTCCTTTTAAGAGATGTAATTAAACAGTTAGTAGGAATGTGTCTATTGTTTCTGCCTCCTGTATTACAGACATTTACACTGTAATGTCCAAAGCATCTTAATAGTCAAATTGTCAAAAGTTAATTTTGATTGTGATGTATATTAAATAAATAAATAAATCCTATCCTTCACAGTCTAGAAAATCTAAACTGCTAAGGCTTTAAAATTGCATGGACTGCTTATTGTTTTCCTTATTGTTTTAGTAGACTACTAAATGTGTAGAAAAGACCAAGAATCTCATGAGATTGAAGTTATATATGGTCTTGTTTCTATTGCACATAATTCAAAAAGTTCATGGGAAGGTCAACAACAGAAAGAGGTATTGTTCATAAATCATAAAGCTCTGTTTCTAAGGTGACTTCATTCACTTCTTTCTAAACTATACAACTAAAGAGATAATTTCCTTTTACCAATATTATGAAATTGAAAATTAAGATTCTAGATTCTTTTCAAAGAGTAAATAAATGAAAAAATTACTCATAATTTTTATTTCTCTTGCAAAACAAAATGCAGCAGATAATACCTAGATCACATATGCAACATAAGGTTGTTATATGATTTAACTTTAGAAGTTTAACCTTAAACTATGAATCATCCTAGTCTCATGTAGTCTGGCTGCCAATTGTTGCTAGTCTTTTGGTTCACACTTCCGTGCTATCTAGGGTGCACTACGAGGAGGCAAACTAACATCACATCTCTCAGACTACATTGAAGAATTGGCAGTTAATGACAGTTGGCAGCCAGACATCTTTGTAGAACTCCTGGCTCTCTAAATACATGACAACCTGTCTGACTCCCAGTCTTAAGCCACATTGCATCACCAGCTCTGCAAGGGCAGGAGGCCTTTGTGAAGGAGTACAACAGAATTGTGAGAGGGCCATTTCTTCCTGTGCATGCTGATCTTCCTCATCTATCAGTTGGCAGGCTTGGATCCAGGGGGGCCTCTCTGGCACTTGCTCAGCAGCCATCTGGTAGCTTTAACATCAGCACCCAGATATAGGCAGTTGCGTGGATGGCTCTGCACTGGAGATGTGGGTTTTGGCCTTCCTCACCAGCATTGGTTGGCTCTGAGTGGGATCCTGTAGTAGCAATAGAGATCCTGTAGAGGGTGCATGCAGCATACTGCTGTGCCTAATACCTATATGGGCCTCTTTGAATGATCTCACTCCCTGTCCCGGGCTGGTAAGCCCTGTACCTGGTACAATGATTTCACCTTACTAACATCACCACTATTCTAAAGGATTGGTGAGGGGGGTTTCACCAATCCTAATGCTGTATCTATGTTGCTTTTTGTTACTTGTAAAAAACCATATAAAAGGAATAAACGCTACGTAGGTAGTCAGACATCTTTGCAAATTGAAATGACTGGTTATTGAACTCCATCAAGTGGTGCCTGAACAGGGACAGACAGCTCTCCGGGGCAGCAACAACCAACATATTTACCACCATCTGGAATAGACCCCTAAGGTGCACCTCCTCCCACGGGACTTCAGTGGTAAGTATGGGTTGCAATCTATCTCAGCAACAGCATAAACATGTATAGGAACTTAGATTCCTGTTACACAAATCACCTGAGGTGGACATAAGGAAGTTGATTGAGGATAAAGGGAAACTTTGTCCCTGGTATCCTGAGTGCAGGACACTCAGGTTAAAGGATTGGATACAGATAGGGCATATTTTACATCTTGAACCTAGGGCTCCAGTTCAAATATTACATCGATGGTATCAATGCCGTCAAGCAGTGGAAAAATTTGGCTGTGATGTCTCAACAGGGCAATGCTTGACTACAAGCCCCCCTCCTGATTATGATCAGGTAAAAATTGTCACCCCAAAATCCTTTCCAATTGGACCTTCAGCTCCTTCTGAAGATGCTAAAACTTTTGCTTCCCCACAGCCAGTGTGGGAAAATATTGGAGGAACAATTAGATAAGGGAGGGGGGGAAATATAGAAGAAATTACCGATATGTTGTCTGTTTGTCCACTGCATGCCACGGGACAAGTAGTTCAGAATGGAGCTCAAATAGTGGAATATCACCCTCTGTCGTATGCAATTTTAACAGAACTTAGAAAAGGAATTAGAGATATGGGGTTGGGAAGTACCTATGTGCAGGGAATGTTGGAAGCTACTATCATATCTTAGTACCTGAAGATTAGAAAACTACCTTTCACATGTTGCTTACTCCAGCGCAATATGTAGTCTGGGACAGTGAATTTAGACACCAATGTGCCCAGCATTCAGGGGCGGCTTTCGTTCCTGATGAATTGTATGGATCTGGCAATATTGCTCCAGTTGATGCTCAAATTGTTTTAGCGGCTGCCACTTTACAAATTTCTTTTGAATGCACCTATCAAGCATTCTCAAAGGTGCCTGTTTCTGGCAAGCCTCATCAAGCCTTCTCTAATATCAGGCAGAAAGCTACTGAGCCGTATCCTGATTTTATTAACAGATTACAGGATGCTTGATGGCAGCAGATAGACAACCTTGAGGCTCAGCATGAGTTATTAATGAAGCTAGCAAAGGAAAATGCCACTTCTGAATGTCGCAGGGCAATTATTGGTTTGGGAACCAACCCTGATTTGGCAGAAATGATTAAAGCATGTCAAGATCTAGGAACAGATTCTTATCAAGCTAATTTATTGGCAGCTGCTTTATCACAAGGCAGCAAGTCTCAAGGAAATTGTTACAACTGGGGCAAACCTGGTCATTTTAGAAGGGAATGTCGAAGTTCAGGAGGAGGTATGTCTACAGCATCTCGCTCCCTTTGCCATCAGAGGTTGAAGCCAAGAACAAAATGCCCAAAGTGTCACAAGGGTTATCATTGGGCAAATGAATGTCGGTCTCTGATCCCAGTCCAAGCAGATACCATAAACCAACAATAGAAAATACTCCTGCAGCTACAAGAGGTAGTGGTGGTATTGATTTATTACTGCAGGAGGACATGAATTTTAAATTTCCTGGGGAGGTTCAATTAGTTCCATCTCAATTATCAACTCACTACTGTAAAATTATGTAGGGCTTGTCCTTCCCCGGTCAAGCATGGGTAAAAAAGGTATTTTTGTTATTCCTGGGTTGATAGATTCAGATTATACTGGAATCATTTATGTCCAATTGTGGACTAATTTCCCCAAATTTTGCCCATTTACTCTAGCCCTGCTCAACTCCTGCATTTGCCTTATTTTGTCCCAGCAGGGGGAGAGCCAAAAGAAAGAGGGGAAGGGGGTTTCGGTTCTACTGACCCGGACACTTCCATCATAGTTGCCATCACTACCCCAATCACATTTCAACGGCCCCGTCAGATCATTGTGTTACAGGGTAAGCCCTTTGAGGGAATTTTGGACACTGGAGTGGATGTTTCAGTGATTTCTGCCAGGCCTGATACCTGACCAATTGAACCTTGTCCAAGTGTGTGAGGTGTGGGAGGTCATCAATGTGCACATCAGAGTGCACAGTTTCTTTCAGCCCATTTGCCTAATTCAGATTTGGTCAATCAGGTCCATCCTTTTATATTAGATATTCATGTCAGCCTTTAGGGATGTGATCTGCTTAGTAAATTGGGTGCCATCTTCACTTTCGAAGACTGAGTCTACTGCCCTTCCACTTAAAGAGAGCCGGCATGGATTGATCAATGGCCCATGTCACATGAAAAATTGACGGTTCTCCATCAGCTAGTAAATGATTAGCTGCTTGCTGGTCATGTTGTACCTTTTACGAGTCCATGGAATACCCCTGTTTTTGTCATAAAAAAGAAAAGTGGCAGATGGTGTTTCCTTCATGATTTGTGAGCTGTAAATTTGTGTATTCAACCTATGGGCCCTTTGCAATGTGGAACGCCTAACCCTAATTTGATTCCTCAAGATCATGAAGTAATAGTAATTGATTTAAAGGATTGTTTTTTCTCTATTCCTTTATGCCCCTCTGATCAAGAAAAGCTTGCATTTACTATGCCTGCAGTGAATCATTCAGAACCTAATAAACATTATCATTGGACAGTTTTGCCACAAGGAAAGTTGAATAGTCCCACATTATGTCAACTTTATGTTGCTGCAGCATTAGCCCCTTTTCGCAAACGTCATCCATTGGTTTTGGTATATCATTATATGGATGATATTTTAATTGGAGCCCCAAAAATACAACCAAATTGGCTTTCTGAACTAAAAAATTATTTAAATGTCTATGGATTGCAGATTGCTCCAGAAAAAATACAGCTGCACTCTCCTTATCTTTATTTAGGGCATAAAATGTTGCAATCTTATTCTGCTCCAGCTTTTCCTCATTTGAATTTACCTAAAGTTATTTCATTGGTTAATTTGCAGCAATTGTTAGGCACCCTCAATTGGATTTGTCCATATTTTTCTTTACCTACACATTTACTTAGTCCATTATTTGAATTATTGACCAAAGGAAAACAACCTGCAGATCTTATTACAGTTCCACCTGCTGCTATTGCAGCGGTTGAGCAGATTAATAATATCTTAAGCACTCAATTTGTAGATCGTATTCGTCATAGAGATTGTCAGTTAACTCTTTTAATATTCCCAACTAGTAAGCTGCCTACAGGAGTTTTAACTATAAGAAGCAAAAAAGATGTATTGTATTGAATGGCTTTATTTACCTCATACCCCATCCCAAAATGTCTTACCATTTATCCAAGCTGTTGCTGAAATAATAATTTTAGGACGAACTCGAGCTTGTCAGAGAAATGGGACTGATTTAATGAATATTATTCTTCCTATCCTGAAATCTGATTTTGAACTTATCTCTTCAATGTGCTTTAACTGAATATGTAGGCTGTGTTGCATATCATTTGCCTAAAGATCCTCAGCTTGCTTGCTTAATGACCTCTTTCTTTCCTGTTTGTCCACTACTTTCTCCTTCTCCATTGCCCCAAGCTCCTGCTGTTTTTCCAGATGGTGGGCAAACGAGAGGAGCG
Organism: Notechis scutatus; assembly: GCF_049901735.1. NCBI lineage: Eukaryota > Metazoa > Chordata > Lepidosauria > Squamata > Elapidae > Notechis > Notechis scutatus. The sequence goes on along the minus strand of NC_142013.1, from coordinate 64,508,040 downwards.
ATTGCTTACAAAGATGATGATACCTGGAAAGTGTCCTACACTGCAGTGCAATCCTCACCTCAACGTTCAGAATTATCTGCTGCTACGTTAGCTTTCCAAACCTTTTCGAAACTTTCTCCTCTCACTTTCTCCCTTCCTCTTCCCCCGCCGCTTCCACGCCCCTGGTCACCCGGGGGGCCAACCCTCGACCCCCCTCAGCTGGCTACACCGTGGCCCCAGCCGCGCACTCAAACCTCCAACGGTTTTCTCAACAGCCTTTCAATTTAAACTCTGACTCTCATTATGTGTGTCAACTTATTTTTAATCTTCCAGGTGCTTATATCACGCCAAGGATTGATCCCAATCTCATGGCCTTGTTTTTAACTTTGCAGCAGCTGCTACAAGATCGAAGAAAGTTATACTATGTGTCTCACATACGTAGTCACTCCTCCCTTCCTGGGCAGGGGTGGGATTCTACCAGTTCGCACCTATTCGCTAGATCTGGTTGTTAACATTCTAAGCAGTTTGGAGAACCGGTTGTTAGAAGAAATTACTGGCCTAATCCTGTAAGGAAGGCAGGAAGGAAACATTCTGGTGTTGCTTACAGAAACTGCCTCTCCGTTAACCTTTATTACGTTCTTGGCAGGACTAGACTTCCTGTCTCAGGAACTTCTCTGGAGTTTTTTCCAACTCCTTTGCTGGTACTTCACTTGTGTGGAGTGACCATTCAAAGTTGCAATGGCACTGAAAAAAGTGACTTATGACCGTTTTTCACACTTACGACTGTTGCAACATCTCCAGAGGCCAGGCGAGGAGATGCGTGCCTCAATGTGAGTGATATTGAGTTGGCTACGCCTAGCCAATAACATGACCACCAAGCCACGCCCACCAACTTAGTCACACCCACAGAACTGGTTGTTAAAAAATTTGAATCCCACCCGTTTCCTGGGCCTCTTTCTGAAGGCAATAGTTATGCTGACGCTGCTGTTCATATTTTAGCTACTTTATTTTCAGATCCTTTTTTCAGTCACTCTTTTTTCCATCAAAACACTAGGGAACTGGCACAAGCTTATCATATTCCACTTGACCAAGCTAAACAAATTGTTTTATCCTGTCCCCAATGCTCTGGCACATCCCCCTCGGGGGACACAAGAGTTAATCCTTGTGATTTTGCCTCTAATCAACTTTGGCAAATGGATATTACCCATGTTTCCTCTCTAGCTCCCTGGAAATATATTCATTTATCTATTGATACCTATTCAGGAGCCATTTGGGCTACCCCTCTGCAAGCGGAAACAGCTAATCATGTTATTTCTCATCTTTTTTCGGCCATTACAGCACTGGGCAAGCCCTCTTCTTTAAAAACTGATAATGGGCTAGCCTATTCTTCATCAGTTTTTTTTTGCAATTTTGTACAACCTGGAATATTGTGCTGATTCATGGTCTCCTCTATAATTCCAAAGGTCAAGCCATTGTGAAACGCGCTAACCAGTTTTTTAAGGACTGCTTCCAAAAACAAATTAAAAAGGAGGGATCTAGCAGGGTCCCCAATTTGTCATGAGTAACACAACAGGTTAAAAAAGTATTACTTACCTTAAATCAATTGAATGTCTCTATTCAAAATTTGACCGCTTATCAGAGACACTTTCAACAGAAAACAAGCTTGTCTCTCCCTCTAGTATCGGGCCTTGCTAGACAAAACATGGCTGGGGCCAGTTCCTCTAATTACTTGGGGGCAAGGCTATGCTGCTGTGCTTGCTCCTACAGGACCTTTGTGGATTCCAGCTCGTTGTGTCCGCCCAGCCAAAGATGTCATGGCACCAGTCCCCAAATCCAATCCCAGAGATGACCAGGATGACTCTACAGACAGCACAGCGTCCCATCCGATCCCGCTGTGCTAATCATCCAGTGACGTGGGGAGATGTGAAGAACCTGACTGCTAAAGCGCAGGCAGTGTTACAACAGCAGCAAGTAGAACAAACCCCCGAGAATTTGTGCGCTGCCATTTTTGCGGTTTTACTGCAAATTCCTTAGCCATCATTTGCTTATGTTTGATTGTTCACAGCTTTGGCAACAGTGGCTGTTATTTCACCCAAACACTCACTTGAGCAACAAATGAAGCAAAACCTATGGGTCCAATTAGCTAACATCACACAGAATGATGTCTTTTGCTTATCTGAAGCTTATGATATGGAAAATTTGCTTTCTACATGTTTAGTTCCTGTCTGCACTCCTTCTAAAGTAATTCAAAACTTCACTGGCTAAGTGCATTTTTATTAAATGGGAGCTTTAACTATGGGACTATATCTAATTGGGGATTTGCTGCCTATTATCCACCCCCTGATGTGATTGTTTTGCACACCCCTGTGGTAGCAATTCCTGCAAATATAACTTGCACAAAAGTAGTTAATTGTACATCTTCAAGTAAAAAACCTCACTGTCATTGTATTAGCTCACCTACTTTGAACTGCACAGCTTTTGAAGAGTCTTCCTTTAACTTTGCCCATGTTTGGCTACCGCAAGGATGGTTTTTTACATGTGGTCAAGAAACTTTTAATTATGTTCCTGCTAATATTAGTGAAGCGCAATGCTGCCTCAGCCGGCTGATTCCTGTTTTGCTTTCTAAACAACAACTTTATCATTCAAATCATTCTCCACGAGGGGTCACACTAGATAGTACTTGTGACTCTGAAGCAACCTTACTTAATAAAGCAGAATACGTAGTGCTAGCTGTGTCTATGGTGGGCGTGCCAGCACTTGCCGCTCGTGCTCACCTTAACATTAACTCTATTGCATGTAATTTAGCAAAAACAATTAATGCTACTTCTTCAGCTATCTCAGCAATCAATCATGAGATGCAAGAGCTAAGAAAGGCTATTTTACAAAACTGTGCTGCTATTGATTATTTGCTTCTATGCCAACATTTGGGTTGTGAAAGTTTTCAGGGATTGTGTTGTTATAATCTTTCTGATGAGTCACGAAACATGCAGCACCAGCTCAATATTTTACACAATTTGGCCTCGGATTTAAAAATGGATAATGTAGGATCTTGGTGGGACAGCTTTTGGGCTTGGTTGCCCACAGGTTTAATGAGAAATATTTTACGTTATATAGTCATTATTTGTGCTATTTTAATTAGTGGGTGCTGCTTCGTTCAGTGTCTTCCTTCCCTTTGCAACATATGTATCACAGCTTTTCACCCCAAATCCCCTACTAGAGCCTTAGAGTCAGGTATATGCCCTGTATAAAAAACTGCAAGTGTGCTCTTCTACTGATTATTATAATCCCCTTACTAACCCCTCTTATGATTATGCCTTGTCTAACAAAACAAAAAAGAGTGAGATGTAGTGGCAATAAAGATCCTGTAGAGGGCGCACACAGCATACTGCTGTGCCTAATACCTATATGGGCCTCTTTGCATGATCTCATTCCCCGTCGCAGGCTGGTAAGTCCCGTACCTGGTACAATGATCTCACCTTACTAACATCACCACTATTCTTAAGGATTGGTGGGGGGGTCACCAATCCTAATGCTGTATCTATGTTGCTTTTTGTTACTTGTAAAAAACCATATAAAAGGAATAAATGCTACGTAGGTAGTCAGACATCTTTGCACATTGAAATGACTGGTTATTGAACTCCATCAGGATCCGTGCCCAGCATGGTGTCTGCCAGGACTTGTTGTTTGAGCGGGGTCTTGTCTCTGTCCCTCAGTGTGACTGTGGTGCTCCATCACATTGTGTCTGGGTGTCTATCTGTATTCTGTCCTAGGCCTCCCCAAAAAGCACTAAGTCAATTCTGAGTCCCAGCATTATTACATTAATGTGAATGTATTTCATTCACAGTCAGCCAGCAGCTTGGCAAACAGCCTTGTGAAGGTACACTGCCCGGTAAATAGTTCCACGCTCACTGCTGGCAGGGAAGGGCTGGGTTACACAGACAAATCTCCACAAGGCTGGAACAAACAAGCAACCAAATGAACGAGTTGTTTCCTACAAAAGCCCCCTCCCCCTTTGCTTCTTTTTTAATCCTGATGGGAGGGGCCATTCATTGTCCACCTGTGGCCTTACTCCCACGTCAACTCTCAGTGCTTAATTGTGCCTTCCTTTTGGCAGCTCTGCACACGCGCAGGCTGGGAACTGGTTCCAGAAGCTCCCCCGCTTCACTGCTGTCCAAGCCCAAAGGCAGCTGATGACTGCCAGCCTGCCCTGGCCCCATCTCTGCCCCTGAAGCAGAGCTCTCATCTGAGCCTTTCTCAGCCTCCAGGAATGGCCCAGGTTCCTCCCCAACCTCCTCCCTACTGTCCGACTCTGCTGCCAGCTGCACCAGCCACCGGCAGACCATAACAATCAGGAGCTTGCACCGGCCCAGTGTCTGATTTTTTTCAGTGTGGACTGTCCTTTCCTTGAATGGCTAGGTGGAATGAACAATGACGTTTGAATTACTATCATGTATTTGCCATATGTTAAATAAATAAATCCTAGTCTCATTTATTGTTTCTAAATTCACTTTTGATTATCACAAAGCATTTTAAATCTCTCTAACATACATGATATGAATTCAGTTCACATATGACATATCTAGTATCTTTATACTTAAATACCATTGGAATTTAAAAGAATCATATATGCATAAATAATTTATGGTGTAATTTTTATCATGGAAAATATTCATTTACATCTGAAATTATAAACTGATACTCTTAATTGAAGAAAGTAGAAAGTAGAAGTTCACTGTGGTGGTCTTCCATGGAAAGAATGAGATACAGGCTGGTGTTCTCGGGATGGAAGCCCAGAATAAATTCTAGTGCTTCTTTTTATTGAGATTTTTCTACATAGTCAGCATAATTACATTATGGCTTAATAATTAGATATAGTAAAGGTTTGCTTGCAATTGTTTAAGCTGTCTCCTTGTTTGTATTTGTATGTATAAAGCATTATATTAATCATTGCTCAAGCTCAGGTCAAAGTTTATTCCCACAGTTCACCCTTTTGTTTCATGGATAAAAGCCTACCTCAAAATTATACTTGTGACATGTAATCTAAGCAATTATGTTTCCCAAATGAAAACCTTGTGTACAATCCTGACTGATGGTAGCATTCAAATTTACAACTGTGTCGCAAAGCTTTCTTGAAGATATTCTACCTACTTGAACTGATGTATAGCCTGGGCAGATCAGACATCACAACTATAACTTTATGTCTAACTCATAGTTACTGCTGTTTTTACATTCTGTGCTATGGGAAATTGCAGTTCATGTGTTGTGATTTTACTTACAAATATAAAAGGAGAGTAATGAGCTTTCAACCTTTTCTATTTTTTCTAAACAATTTGGCAGATATTCATATTGAAACCAGATTTTAAAGTTGCTTTATATTGTGTACATCTAGGCTTCCTTGAGGTTCAGATAGATTGATTAATTAATAAAACAATAAACAGACAACAGAGCAAACTTGATTTTTTTAATTAAACTGTACTGATATAGGATCTTTATACAGTTAAAAAGCTCCTTGCACACATAGTAAAATGTTTCAGCTTCTTGTATTATGTGGCTGTTAGTAATAAAAAAGAACCTATTGATGATTTTTAAAAATGAGAAAAAGGAAGGTGTTTGCAAGACTTAAAAGAATGTTAATCTCTTTCAAATGCCTATTTAAATTTTTAAAAAAAGTTTTTCTCTTCCCGACAGGGTAAACGCCTTCTATGTCTCAGCATTAAACTATCTGAAGCAACAGAGTCTCCACTGCACTTGGTAATAACTCTTAATTCTCATTACTAGGAGAAAGAGAACAAGATGCTAAGGTCATCCAACAACAAAGCAATAAATCTCATAAAATTGGAACATGCCTCTAACAGTTTACTAAATAAGCCAACAAAACAGTATATTATAGAAACTCCTATTTGGGGTTGAATTATGAGCACACAATTGATGATTATAAATGAAATATAATATATATACAATTTATATATATATATATACAATTTATAAATGGAAATTGAGAGTCATGGTAACTTTTTACTACATAAAAATATCTCTGTGTAATATAAAAAACAAAAACTTGATGAGGAATATAATGGTGATATTAATACAATTGTATTTATTTCATGAACATTTCCTTACAAAGTGAGACATATTCAACATGAAAATCAATATATTTCCATATTGGGAATCCAAATTAATTCCAAATATACAATATTTTTGAAGTTTAGCATGTATAAAAGAACCTTAAGTATTCATATTAGTCTTGCTCAAGAAATGTAGAACATAATTTTAATGAATAAAATATTACATATCTAATGAAGATAGTGTGGAAAGGGAACTTCACGAAGACAGTAGTGTCACAGTAGTGTTCCTTTACATAGGAAAAGGAATCAAATAAAAAGGCATTAAAGAATCCCTATAGACAAAAGCCTAAGTAATTAAGAAAACTAGACAAATAAGAAAAGGAAACAAAAAGATAATTTAGAAAACCCTTACAAACACAGGACATACCAAATAAGCAAAACAAACAGACAAGACACAAAATATAAATTACAAAAGGGACAGACAGGAGATTGCCACAGAACAAATATGAAAAACTATCTTAAAGCTAAAAGAGGTTAGAGAAAACCAATAATACAATCTAGCCACCCCGCAGAGTTTGCCTTCTGCACCCCGCGGAGTTTGCCCTCCGGCAGGAATAAAGATAAACTCAAACAGGATTTGAAACATTAAGCACAAATACAAACATTCACACAAAATCAACTTACAAAGGGAGAAAAGGGTATAAAAAACCAGGGACTTACCATAAGAAGCTAGCTAGCCCAGGAATGCAGACTTCTCGCTGTCCCCCACCTTCCTGAAAAATAAAAAGATCCAGCTTTCAAGCAGTTGTCCGTACCCTTGCGCCGGAGCTCTCCCAGTGGGAAAATCAAATCCTCGAAAGAAAGGCATTTTGACACCTTTCAACAATTGGCGACCATGAAGGTTTCCCAGCCAACCCTGCCACCAGACCGGGCCCGTGGATCCAAACCCAGCCAGCATGGACCTTCTTTGTCCAGGGACAACTTCCACGGACCCAGCCTGGAAGGTATAGGGTAGTAAAGGGCTTTTCCGCTCAACAGCTGCTTGAAAGCAGGTGAGTACCGCTTCAAATTTATAATCTTACTAGTGAGGGGAGTGGAAGCGTGAGTGGACCAGATGTGTGATTGTGAGTTTTCTCTGCAGAAACAGCAGGATCTCACCTCCTTCGTGATTGCCAGCCACACCCCAGCCAGCTGTTAGCTCAAACACGAGCCGTGACCGGCTGGATTTGGGAACGCAAGGGGTGATCACGGAGTATGAGTCCTTCTGAAGGATGTAAGAAAAACCGAGTGGGCTGCAAAGGAACTGGTGTTAGGAAATAAATAAAAAGCAGAGGAAAATTAGTCCCAGTGCATCCCACAAGCAAAGCCCTGTGCATTTAGAAGGGGCCCGTACTGGCTGCTGGCAAACAAAATTGGAAATAGTTTGTCTAAAAAAAGCAGAAAAGGTCCTTCCAGATCCCCACCTTTAAGGGAGATCTGAAAACTGATGGCTGAGTGTAGGGAGGGACCCGTACCGGAGCTGCTGGGGGCAGACGGTCCTCCGAGATCCCCAGTTTTTAGGGTGGGTCTTAAAGCTGACGGCTGAGTTTCCCTAAAAGAAAGGGGCCCGTACTCCATGTGTAGGGAAACCGGAGTCCTTTCCAGACCTTTTTTGTCTGAAAACTGATGGCTGTAGCCCGGCTAAACCAAAGTAATCCCCACATCAGGCAGGGAATATGGGAAGTTGTAGCTCGAGGGCAATGGAAGAGACCCCCTTGGATAAATTACTTGAGGCTTGGGACGAAAGGCAAGTGCCTGTCCTGACTGGAATGCATAAAAAAGAAGCAAAAAGAATTTGCAAAAAGTGGGCTTTATTGCGAGATGACACAGGTAGACAAATTTGGCCTGATAGCGGTACTTTAGATTATAAAACCCTGAAAGCACTTAGAACATGCATTAAACCTAGCCAAATACCCTATTGGTACTGCTGGGATGAAATGGCTAGGACCAAAGACCTGACCGAGGGAAAAGATCAGGAAAAATCTGAAACCCATTCCCTGGAAGGAAAGACTGAGGCACGGATTATGGCTCCCCTTTTAAGCAAACTAGTGCCAGGCAGAAATAGGGGACAATTAGAATACGTTTTAACCCACACTCCCTTCTCTGCCTCTGACTTGGTCATCTGGAAAAAGGATACCCCAGCTTTCAGGGCTGATCATCAAACAGTAATTCAAACCCTGAAATCTATTATAGACAGCCATAATCTATCCTGGGGTGATATGACCCAGCTGCTACAAGTCTTTCTAACTAAAGATGAACTATTAAAACCATTTGAAAAAACAGACCAAATAGCTAAACTACCAACTATCCCTGGACAGGCAGCCCCAGCCCACATCGCATGGCCAGTACATCGCCCTGACTGGGACTACAATGATATCAATCACTGGGATGAATACACAAGAGCAAAAAATAACTTACTAGAAGCTTTAGAGGAAATAGGTAAAAAGCCTTTACACTGGTCAGAATTTCAAAAAACAACACAAAGAGAAAAGGAAAACCCTGATGCCTTTTGGGTCCACCTGTCAGAAGCAGCTATTGCATATGCCCATCTAGACCTTAGCTGCCTGAAGGACCAAAGGATTTTAGCTTCAGCCTTCGTGGACCAGTCCACCATGGATATCAAAGAGCATTTCCACCGCTTCGTCTCTAACTGGCCAACCTTAGAAATAGCAGAGTTGCGCAGGATTGCTAACTTTGTCTATGATCAAAGAGACAAAATGAAAGAGGAGGAGAAAGATAGGAAAAGGAGGATAGAAAGACATGAGGACTTAAAAATGTTTGCTGTAATGCAACATGATGCCAGACAAACGCCAGGTAAAAACCCCTATAATTCAAGGAAATGCTGGCATTGTGATAAAGCAGGATGGTCGCAAGGCAAATGCCAGCATTGCTATAGGTGCGGACAGGAAGGGCATTTCAGCAGGCAATGTAGGCAACACCTTTCCCACAACCAGTATCACCCACCACCTAAAAAACATGAAGCCAGGCAATAATCCAGTCCATTACATTGAACAACAAAGTTTTAATCATCATGCACCACCCAGCGCTCCTTTTCCTCAAATAAATCATAATAATGGACCTCAATGGGAGCAAAGAAGGGAAAATGACCTGCCCCTTTCCTGACTAGAACATGAGAATGAAAACACTGAATTCATGGCTATCTTTAACAGGCTGGCTATTCCCCTAAAAAAAAAAATGGCCCTGAAGGGGAACCCATTGTCACCATTCTTATAGGAGGAAAAAAATACAATTGCTTAGTTGACACTGGAGCCACCTCCTCATTAATTACTGAACCACCATATAAAGCTTCAGTGGCTGAAGGGGCTCAGGATGGGAGTGTGGGGGGAAATAATCCCTGTAGAATTTACCCACAAAGTAACAATAGAACTAGGACATTTCACAGTAGCTCAAGGGGCTGTCCCCTGCTTAAGAGCCGTGGCGGCTACAGTTGAACTTGTGAAACGATCTAAGGATTTAGTACTAGGACATCCACTATTGCTGAAAGTCCCCCATGAAGTTTTTGCGATTCTCTTAAAGAGCCAGACACAAGCTTTCACTCAACAGCATTTGGCTCAATATGAAGCTGAACTTTTTACCTCTGATCACATTACGTTTGAGAGATGTAATACTCTAAACCCAGCTACCCTGCTCCCCACAGAACATGATTGCCTCCATGTAGTGCATGACGCTGAACTACCCCGTTCCAATTTAACAGATACCCTGCTACAAAACCCCGACATTGAACTCTTCACAGATGGTTCCTCCTACATGCATGAGAACAAAAGAGTAACAGGAGCAGCTGTAGTCTCCCTAAAAGAAATCATCTCGGCTTCCCCCCTTCCCCCCTCCCACAGCACCCAAGCAGCTGAGCTTATAGCTTTAACTAAAGCTTGCGAAGCTGCAAGGAACTGATCTACTAACATCTATACAGATTCCAAATACGCTTTTGGAGTCTGCCATGCAACAGGAGCTCTATGGAAACAACAGGGTTTTTAACTTCAGCGGGACAACAGATAGTACATGCACCATTAGTAGCCAAACTATTAGAAGCCATCCAATTACCACAAGCGCTAGCAGTCATCCATTGTAAAGCCCACCAAACAAATGACTCTACAATAACAAAAGGAAACCAATATGCAGATGCAACAGCCAAATGGGTGGCAACCAAACCTCTACCTCACACCATCATGACACCAGCCTTAACAACTAAACCAGAACTACCATACAAACAATTTCCAGATAAAGGGGAATCTGAACAATGGGGGGGAAATTTTCAGCAGTTTTTGAGCAAGGATTTTGGAGAGTCCCAGATGGCAGACCCATAGCCCCACGACGTCTCCTTAGGTTAATTTGCCAAAGACTACATACAAAGGGACATTATGGCACACAAGCTATGGTAGATGCCATCAGGAGGGTATGGTATGCACCTGGAGCCTATAGTGAGGCTACAAGAATAGCCACGACATGCCAAACCTGCCAAGCAAATAATGCCACCTCCAGAAAAGCAATTCATGAAGGAAGAAGACCCTGGGCACAGAAACCATTTGAAAAGATCCAAATGGATTATATACAGCTACCTAAGGCAAATGGGTATCAATATGCTCTTATCTGCAAGGACCAACTAACCCACTGGGTAGAGGCCTTCCCATGCTGCCATGCTACTGCCCTAGAAACAGCCAGACATCTCCTCAAAGACATTGTGCCTAGGTTCGGGGTCCCCATCATTCTGGACATGGATAGGGGAAAACACCCAAAACCTCCATGTGCCCTATTCTCCGACATCATCAGGAGACATGGAGAGAGCAAACAAAAAGGTGAAGACTCTACTGGGCAAACTCTGTCAGGAGACACACCTCTCCTGACCACAAGTGCTCCCAATTGCCCTCTTTTATATCAGAACTAGACCAAGACAAGATATAGGTATTTCCCCCTTTGAGATCCTTTTTGGTCGCCCCCCCCCCCGATGCCCTACAAGGCCTAGATCCTCATTCCCTTTGCTTAGGTAGGGGGGATAGGGGTCTCTCTTCTTATCTTACAGCCCTGCAAAAGAGACCACAGACCCTCTGGACCCAGAGTGCACTGACACAGACTTTACCCCTGGAAGAAGCCCTGCATCTATATGAGGCAGGAGATTGGGTGTGGATCAAGTTCTTCACCAGAACCTCACCTTTACAACCCAGGTGGAAAGGACCCTACCAAGTCTTACTAACTACACACACCGCCATAAAGGTTGCAGAACGAGACTCTTAGATACATTGGACACATGCAAAGCCAGCAGTCATAGACCATAGCCAAACTCCACCACAATCAATCCCACCCATCAAACTCAAGAAAAATCTGGACACAGATCAATGGATGCTTGCAGCATTCTTCAACACCACTGAACCACACAACTGTGAGGAACCAAGTGCAAACATTGAATTACACAAACTGGACTCCCAGGTGCTGAGTTATAAAACTCTATTTTTATTTTTTATTTTTTTTTATTTTTCTCTCACCTTCTCCATTTTTTTCTTTTTCCCTTTTTTCTTCGTATTTTTTTAACAAGGAAGAGACTTCAGCCATACCTTTTAGTAATTTTTGAGACTTGACCTATACCTTTTTTTTACTTTTTATTGTTCCCTTTTTTTTATATTGTACTAAAAAAAAGGGGGGGGAGAAAAGGAATCTAGCAATGGGAAACATGAAATGCAATATATACTATGTATTATTATCTGTAACAATTGTAACACTTGTAACACAAGCAACTGCGTTCCTGGAACCAAAGCTTATCCCAGAGAAAGGAAACGTATGGGAATATTTAGCAAGGGAAATATTCAACACCACTAACTTTTGCTTAGCAGGAGGGAAATCCGTCAAGGACATCTTAACCACATGACTAATGGGAGTGGCAACTAGACCACATAACATCATTAACTATACCACATTTAGAAACCTTCCTGACTCCTACGAAAGCATTTTAGCTGGGGCCACTCTACAAAAACCAAAGACCACACCATGTACACCCTACACATTGCTGCAGTAACCACCTCTGAGAGATGCTTTAATGTCACTGGGTGCAGCACACCTAGGGCCACAGAATGCACCAGCCTTAGCAACACAGAACTAAAATGCAACTACACAGAGACCATATCATTCTCATATAGTTACCTGAAGCTCCCACCAGGGTGTTTTTTTCCTTTGTGGCTTAAAAGCCTACTCATACCTTCCTGCAAATGCCACCAATGGCCCTTGCACCTTGGGAAGGTTAATCATGCTTATGCCATCCTTACAGAGACGGCACAGGACAGCCTTCCAAACCCTAGACTCAGACTGTGACTCCAAAGTCTCCCTTCTCACCAAAGCAGAATATGCCTCATTGGCAATATCCCTAGTGGGGGTACCTGGATTGGCAGTGCAAAATTCTAGAAATTTGAATAACCTAGCATGTACCCTAGCAAAAGGCTTGAATTTGACCTCCCATGCCCTGGATGCCCTTAACAGAGAACTGAGGGAGGTCAGAGAAGCCACCCTGGAGAATAGGGCAGCAATAGACTTCCTCCTCTTGAAGCGAAACATTCCACGGGATGTGTTGCTTCAACCTAGACGAAACCTCAGGACTCATAGAGAGGGATATCCACCACCTGAAAGAGCTAGCTCAAAATATTGGTCATGAGCAATTATTCCTAGACTTTTCATGGCTCTTCTCGTGGATACCAGATTTCCATTGGTTCAAAATCCTTACAACAACCATTATTACTATTTGTGTCTTTGGAGCCCTCATGTGCTGCCTCTGTCGATGCATACCACCCTGCCTTAGTTGCCTAAAGGCCTGTATATCCTCTCAGAACAGAAAATCGAAGGGGAGACAGGCGGCCATGATGATGATCCAGATTGATCACGAATACCAAGTATACCCAGACACTCAATCAGAGACCGCCCTCTAAAAAAAATGAAGGATTGTGGAAAGGGAACTTCACGAAGACAGTAGTGTCACAAAAACAGGAAAAGGCCAAGGGTAACATCAGGTCAGCCATAAAACAAATTTACATAGGAAAAGGAATCAAATAAAAGGTATTAAAGAATCCCTATAGACAAAAGCCTAAGTAATTAAGAAAACTAGACAAATAAGAAAAGGAAACAAAAAGATAATTTAGAAAACCCTTACAAACACAGGACATACCAAATAAGCAAAACAAACAGACAAAAGACACAAAATATAAATTACAAAAGGGACAGACAGGAGATTGCCATAGAACAAATGAAAAACTATCTTAAAGCTAAAAGAGATTAGAAAAAACTAATAATACAATCTAGCCACCCCACGGAGTTTGCCTTCTGCACCCCGCGGAGTTTGCCCTCCAGTGGGAATAAAGACAAACTCAAACAGGATTTGAAACATTAAGCACAAATACAAACATTCACACAAAATCAACTCACAAAGGGAGAAAAGGGTATAAAAAACCAGGGACTTACCATAAGAAGCTAGCTAGCCCAGGAATGCAGACTTCTCGCTGTCCCCCACCTTCCTGAAAAATAAAAAGATCCAGCTTTCAAGCAGTTGTCCGTATCCTTGCGCCGGAGCTCTCCCAGTGGGAAAATCGAATCCTCGAAAGAAAGGCATTTTGACACCTTTCAACAATAGTAAGGCTTTTGTGTTCATTATTGTCACATCCTGGACTGGAACTATTTAGTGTTGACTTTCTAAACGGCTTATTGTTTTTAGTTCATTGTTGCATTCTGTTCTCTTGATGATGGAACCTGATGTAGAACAGGGATGGGAACTACATTCCGAATTGTAATTAGTCTGTTGCTCAATAGAACTAATATTCCATTTACTTTTAATTATATAGATTATAGAAAAGATAGAAATGAAGAAAGAACCTATAAGTTGCGTCCATGAAAAGTCTGGTCTATAGTTTCATAATTGATCAGAAAACTTTCATGCAATCTTTGGTGGTATTGTTTTAGCTCTGCACCCATTTCCAGGTCTACAGCCGTTCTTGGTCTCAGTTAAACAAAGTCCTTAGTCTATACTTTTTGGTCATAAGTACAGAAAACGTGTTTTGTGCTGGACACAAAAGAGAAACTAAAACATTGCCTTCCTGGTGCCCTTCTGAACTGCTAGTCTGGATGAAGCAAAATTTTACATACACTGTAAATGTGCAGCATTCAGTCCAACTTGACATATTCAAATGTCTGAGGTGGTGCACATAAACTGTGAGGCTGCTAATAGTTCTAGTACTTCCTCTCTGCATCAGTTAAACAGGGATTTACCTGCTGAAAGTGATTTATGGGGAAATCAGTGGTCCAACGCAGAGGTGGTATTCAGCAGGTTTTGACCAGTTCTGGAGAACTGGTATTGGAAAGTTTGAGTAGTTCGGAAAACTGGCAAATAACACCTCTGACTGGCCCCACCCCCATCTATATTCTGCCTCCCGAGTCCCAGCTGATCAGCTGGGTCTTCTTTTGTTGCCCTGCACAGGAGAATGGAGCTGGAAAGCAGGTTAGTGGGGTGGGGAGGGAATGGAGATTTTACAGTATCCTTCCCCTGCCACGCCCATCAAGCCATGCCCACCAGGCCATACCATGCCCACCAAGCCATGCCCACAGAACCAGTAGTAAAAAAATTTGAATCCCACCACTGTTCCAAAGCAACCAAATGAAAAAGAACTGGCATCCAGCATCCTTTATCATCCAAAGCCATCATCTGCCCAATAGATACAACTACTTTGGACAACTTTGGATTCGTTTCCAGCCTTCCATTTTTAGGAAATGTTGTAAAGAAAATGTATCACAAATTCAGAGGACCCTTGAAGAAGCATATAATTATTTGAACCCTTGACAACTGGGTCTCAGGTCAGGTTCATCATGGAAACAGAATTAGTTGCATTTATTAATGACCTCTGAAGAAAGCAGAATTAAGGAAGTGTAATTGTTAACCTTTCAGTAGCTTTCCATCTCATTCACCATGTTATTCTGCTGAAACTGGTGGGGTTCCAGTAGAATTGGGTGGGGGATGAGAAGTGCCTGGAAATTTCTACTTTTTGGAGTATCTTAGTGCTCCCAACTTTCTCCACTTCCCTTTAATATCTACATGAAAATACTGTAAGTGCTCATCTGCCAGCACTAGATCAATTATCCTAGGACAGTTATATACCTTTCCTGTGCTCTAAACAGGAATACAGTAGAAGTACTGACCAAGTGTCTGATGCTGTTAGTGTCTGGTTATGTAGGACTAGAGTTAAATGAATTCTCAGATGATGTTATTTGTGGGCCAAATGATTCCAGAATATCATTATCTTTGACTGTAAAAGGGATTTACTATCTCATTGGGGTAAGTCTGCAATTTTGGGGGATTCCTGAGTTCACAGTTTCTGCTTAAAAAGCAGATAGAGCTGTAGGCAGAAAGTTTTCTGAAAAGTTTAATAATGTGTGCATGTACCATCATACTCAGTTGATGTTACTACAGGAACTACTTTGCCTGGCAGTTGGCTTTAGGGTATGAATCAAAGTGCTGACTGTGATTTTTAAGGCAATATGCAGTTCCAGACTTGGTTATCTGTGAAACTCCTTTGTTCTGTATTTATCACCCTGTCCATTCAGATTGAAGAGGATCAATACCATCCAGGTCTTGTTAATCTGAGAATATTATCTGATAGGACCTCAAAGCACTGGACCTAAGCTTTTGAATGTATTATGGAGATCTGGCATACTCATTATTTCCTGGATTTCAGGAAAGCAGTTCACCTAATTACTCTATTTGTTGTTGTTGTTGTTGTTGTTGTTGTTGTTGTTGTTGTTGTTGTTGTTGTTAGTTGCGAAGTCGTGTCCGACCCATCACAACCCCATGGACAACATTCCTCCAGGCCTTCCTGTCCTCTACCATCTTCTGGAGTCTGTTTAAGCTCATGCCTACTGCTTCAGTGACTCCATCCAGCACCTCATTCTCTGTCATCCCCTTCTTCTATTGCCCTGAATCTTTCCCAGCATTAGGCTCTTTTCCAGTGAGTCCTTTCTTCTCATTAGGTGACCAAAGTATTTGAGTTTCATTTTCAGGATCTGGCCTTCTAAAGAGCAGTCAGGGTTGATCTCCTCTAGGACTAACCGGTTTGATCACCTTGTAGTCCAAGGGACTCACAGGAGTCTTCTACATAGTTCATAGTTCAAAGGCCTCAATTCTTTGGCGCGCAGCCTTCCTTATGGTCCAACTTTCACAGCCATACATTGCAACTGGGAAAACCACAGCCTTGACTATATGCACTTTAGTTGGCAGGGTGATGTCTCTGCTTTTTACTATGCTGTTTAGATTTGCCATAGCTTTCCTCCCCAGGAGCAAGTGTTTTTCAATTTCTTCACTGTAGACCCCATCTGCAGTGATCTTGGAGCCCAGGAAAATAAAATCTGTCACTACCTCCATTTCTTCCCCCATCTATTTGCCAGGAATTGAGAGGGCCGGATGCCATGATCTTAGTTAATGTTGAGTTTCAATCCAACTTTTGCACTCTCCTTCTTCACCCGCATAAAGAGGCTCTTTAGTTCCTCTTCACTTTCTGCCATTAGAGTAGTACCATCTTCATATCTGAGGTTGTTGATATTTCTTCGGGCAATCTTAATTCCAACTTTTGATTCATCTAGCCCTGCCTTTCTCATGATGTGCTCTACATATAAGTTAAATAGGCAGGGCAACAGTATAAAGCCTTGCCAGACTCATTTCCCAATTTTGAACTAATCAGTGGTTCCGTGTCCAGTTCTTACTGTTGCTTCTTGACCCGCATATAGATTTCTCAAGAGACAAATAAGATGGTCTGGTACTTCCATCTCTTTAAGAACTTGCCACAATTTGTTATGATCCACAAAATCAAAGGCTTTAGCATAGTCAGTGAAGCAGAAGTATATGTTTTTCATAGTCAATGAAGCAGAAATATATGTTTTTCTGGAACTCCCTAGCTTTCTCCATGATTCAGTGTATGTTGGCAATTTAATCTATAGTTTCTCTGCCTCTTCAAAATCCTGCCTGTACTTTTTTAATTTCTTCACTGTACAACAAGGTAGTTCTCGATCCACATGCTGATGAAGCCTAGCTTGTAGGATTTTAAGCATAACTTTACTAGCATGTGAAATGAGTGCAATGGTGCGATAGTTTGAACTTTCTTTGTCATTGCCTTTCTTTGGAATTGGAATGTAAACTGACCTTTTCCAATCCTGTGGCCACTGTTGAGTTTTCCAAATTTGCTGGCAAATTGAGTGTAGCACTTTTACTGCATCTTCTTTTAAGATTTTGAATAGCTCAGTTGGAAATACTGTCACCTCCACTAGCTTTGTTGTTGCTCAGATTTTCTAAATCCCATTTCACTTCACATTTTAGGCTATCTAGCTCAAGGTCAGTGACCACTCCATCATGGTTATCAGGGACGTTAGGCTTGTTCTTGTATAGTTCTTCTGTGTAATTTTGCCACCTCTTCTTAATCTCTTCTGCCTCTGTTAGGTCCCTGCCATTTTGGTCCTTTATCATGCCTATCTTGCATGAAATGTTCCCTTCATATCTCCAATTTTCTTGAAGAAAAAAAAAAAACTGTTCATTTAAGAAGGCATTCTTATTTCTTCTAGCTATTCTCTGGAATTCTGCATTCAATTGGGTGTATCTTTCTCTTTCTCCCTTGCCTTTCGCTTCCCTTCTTTCCTCAGCTATTTGCAAAGCTTCCTCAGGCAGCCATTTTGCTTTCTTGCATTTCTTTTTCTTTAATTTTTAAATTAATTTAATTTTTAATTTAATTTTTAAATTACTCTATTTAAATTAATGCAATTTTGAAGGTAAACTGACAGATATGTAACATTTTTTCCATTTTTAAATTGGTACACTAAAGGATGCCAGTAGACAGAGGTAACTAATTTTAAGAATACCAAATAAAGATGGAAATATATTGAAATTATGTAGAGGTGTCAAAATCCAAGATAACTTAAAATATATTCCCTATTTACAAAAAGTCAGTTGACAATAGATGAGAACTCCAGTCATTACCACATTGGAAGTCTACATGAAAATGTCTCTTTAGTTATATTCCAAGGAAGAGAGAAATAATCTGGAAAGATTCTAACCAAACTGTGCAGATAAATCCAAAGAATCACACAGTGGCTAGCAAATCTATAGTTCAAAGCCAGTCTACATTTTAACACCCTATAGGACTGTTAACAAAGTGTGTAAGCTATCGTTTAACATTCTTAAAATCACATATTAGTAAAATAATGCTTAGTATCATTAGAACCTTATGTCAGTTTTTCAAGTAAACCCTCAGAGAAAGGGAAATGTTCAAACAGGCATTAAACAAAAGGCTAAAGAATAAAAAATGTTGATGCTCACTGGATAATTGAAAAATAAAAGGAAGTTAATTATTATAGAAATGCAATCCTTGACCATAGAAGTAGTTTGGGTCAATACTATCAAACTGTCATATGTACTCTGAAAGTTGGGAATTCCAGAACATCTCCCCAGAGATAAGGATTGCAACCTCTCTCCTAGGGTTTTGGAAAGCTCTTAAAACCTGGTTTTTGTCCCAGGCCAAGTGTTGATGTATTAATTATTGCATTTCTGGGTGCCTTGTTTTATTCTTATTTTAATATTTTTATTAAAGTTTTACAGAATACATAAAACTAAAACAAATTAACAAATTAAATTTATTTCAGAAGGAAAAGCAAAAGCTGCAGAAAAAATAAAAAAACAACAAAAAATAGAAAGAAGCTTCCCTTTTCCTTTGCCTCCTTTGACAAAATTCTCATTTATTCTATGATTCTTAAAAAAAAACCTTAACTGTTCATTAAGCATATATTGTATGTAAAGAGAAAACAAATCGAAATATTTTTTAAAAGTTCCCATTATCCAATTTTCTTTCTCGTCAAAATCACAAATTATAAGTGCATTTTTTCCTGTTTCATGCCAAAAATATGTAAGTTTTTTTAAAAATTGTATCATTTAGAAGATTGTTTTAGTTTGGGTTGTCCATGTGGTCTTATGTGTTAATTGTTTTAATGGATTTTGGTATGCTACTCAGAGTCTATTCGAATTGGAGCTAAATTAAATTCATCTGCGTTTCCCTAGATTTTGTTCTATTGTACTTTAATAATTTATTTGATTGTTTTTGTTAGTTTTTATTGTTTTTTATTTTAAATATGGTTTTACATTCTGTAAGACGCCTCGAGTCGCCATGGGCAAATAGGTGGCAATATAAATTCAACAAATAAATAAATAAATCTAACGCAACAAATTAAATTGAACTTGGAAAGGTGGAAGAACCTACAATTATCTATGTTAGGGAGAATAACAGCCATGAAAATGAATATATTACCAAGATTACTTTTCCTATTCCAAATAATACCAATAAAATTAGAGATTTTTTTTTTGATGAATTAAATAGAACAATTTTGAAGTACATATAGCAAGGCGAAAAAGCGAGAATAAAATTGAAAATGTTGCAGGAATCTAAAAGTAACGGCGGGGGGGATTGGTTGGTCTCCAAGACTGGGAATTTATACTATCAAGTGTCATGGATAAAAGAGTGGATACATTTGAAACACAGAAGGCTGTTATTATTAGAGGGACATGATCTCCAGCTAGGTTGGCATGCCTTCCTATGGTATGGTAGGAGCACGGTGCACAGATATCTTCAAAGGCTTTATGTGAGGAACGTGCTGCTTCACATATGGGAAAAAATAAATTATAGCATTACATGAAAATACCAGTCAGGCTCTCTACTATGGAAGCATTACTATATCCAAATCTCATTAATCTAGAAAAAAATGTATTCTATAAAGATATTTTGAATGAGAATGCTGAACTAAAAACTAGGCAACGACTAGAGTCATGGGGTGGACTTAGCTTGGTGGCCATATCTCCAGATACAATCAAGATATGAGAAAGACATTAAAACGTGGGGTCTCAATAAAGAACCAACAGCACTAGATAAGATACTAATGGGGACAGATGAAAAATTAATAAAATATATAATTACTTATTGATGTATAAAATGAAGGAGGAGCAAGTCAAAGAAACAATGATTGTATGGGCAAAAACTTTAGTTATAATATAGAATTAGAGAGATGGCAAAAACTTTGGGACAGAAACTATAAATTGACTATAGTCTTGGCATATAAAGAAAACTTATATAAAATGTTTTATAGGTGGCGTTTATCATCAGCAAGATTGGTAAAAATGTTTAGTAATTTGTCTGCAAAATGCTGGAAATGTAACCATATCCCAGGTACATACTATCATATATGGCGGATTTGTATCAAAGCAAGAAAATAATGGGAGAAAATAAGGAGCTGGCTGGAAAAGATAGTTAAACAGAATATAGACCTGAAACCAGAAGTACACTTGCTGGGCATAATACCAAAGGGTTTTGATAAAGGGACCACATATTTAGTTTTACATATATTGACAGCAAGGATTAGCTTCGCAAAATACTGGAAAAATGAGAATACCCCGTCAGAAGAGGAGGTAATTTTGAAAATTTTAGACTGTGCTGAAATGGATAGATTAACCTTAAAAATAAATGATAAAGAAGACACAAATACTATTTGATACGGAATAGATTTTATGTAAGGTTAGAGACAAGAGGTAGAAATTAGAGGAAGAAACACGATGAATGTATGCATCAAAATAGAGATGGTTTATAATTATAATCAAAACTACTAAAATTGTAAATAAGATAATATAAAAAGAAACTTAGTTAAAACTACTTGGTGATATTATTACTATGATGTGTTATTATTAGTACAGTTATCTGTGTTAATATTTAATGCGGCATGCTTTATGAGTTTTTTTTTCTGACACTGTATTCAAAATGTTTATGAATATATATATATATATATATATATATATATATATATATATATATATATATATATATATATATATATATATATATATATATAATTAAATTACTGTGCCTGTGCCATTACAACCGTCTTATGCAAACCCAGAAAGAAATATTCATCTGACGGCACTTGGCTAATTTTCCCAAAAGCCTGTTTAGTGCCAATTTAATGCCCTGAACTTTGTTTATCTTTTATTTTAGCTTTCCTAAACTTCAGGTCTCCAACTGAGGAATAGATAGAGGGGGGGTGGGGTGATAGAGTAGAAAGATTTGAATTTTTTGCCCCTTCCGTTTTGTTCGAGAAGCTATTTTTTAACTGGGGGGAGGGCTAGGAGGAGGCACAACGGAATCAGGAAATATTTTCCCAAGCAACGCGAGCGGCAGATTGCAAGCCCAGAACAAAGACAAATATAGGCGCTCTCTTTCTCTATAGCTGGTAAGATGGGAGGGGAGAAGGTGGAGTTTTTAAGGTCGCTTTTCGTCTTGTTTTCCGCCCTGTCCTCTCCTCCCAGCCAGTAACAAGCGCCTGCACCTTTGAAGTGCAGCGCCGCAAAGCGCGGTTATCCGCGCACTATAAATAAAAGTTAAGGGCCGAAGGGACGTCGCTTCCCCGCTCTTCCTCCCTCAGAGTCCGCTGCTGCCTCCCCTTGGAGATATGGCGTGCATGGACAGATGTAGGTGCTGCACGGACTCCCAGGGACAGAGCAGCATTCTCTACAACATACTGAAGAGCGAAGAGCAGCAGCAGCAGCAGCAGCAGCAGGAAGAGAGCAGCCGGCAGCAGCCCGCGCCTCAACCGGGCCAGGGGCCCTACGCGCCGGCGTTCGGCTGCTCTTGCGGCAAGCAGAGGCGCGTGGCCCTCAAGCACCCGCAGGTCGCGTGCAAGGCGGCTTCGGCCGTGTTGGTGAAAACGCTGCGCTTCGTCAAAAACGTGCCCTGCTTTCAGGAGCTGCCTTTGGACGAGCAGCTGGTGCTGGTGCGCAGCTGTTGGGCTCCCCTGCTGGTTCTGGGGCTGGCCCAGGATCGAGTGCACTTCGAGACGGTAGAGACCACGGAGCTCAGCATGCTCCACACGATACTGACCAACAAGCACTGCGATGAAGAGCAGAGGCGGCGGAGGCAGCTCCAGTTGCTCCGTGAGACGCAGGAGGAGTTGGAGCAGAGCTGTGGGAATGGCAGTGGAAGCAGCGGCAGCGCCAAGCTACCGTCGGCGGCAGAGATCCAAAACATCAAAGTTTTTTTGGCCAAATGTTGGAGTTTGGACATAAGCACCAAGGAGTATGCCTACCTCAAGGGGACGGTTCTCTTCAATCCGGGTAAGCCATCCGTTTTTGGTAGTGCCTGGGTATGACTCTGGACAGGCCTCGAAGTTGGGGGACCCCCAGTTGTGTTGGCCTTAAACCTCCCATTGGGAACTCCAACTCATCTGGAAGATACCTGGTAACGGAAAGGGCCTGACCTTCTAATAGTATTCCTCTGTAGCTTGGGAGGAAATTCGACTAGTCTAGTTTTGCCCATACTTGCAAAAGAATCTTTTTAAAAAATTCAATAACTGGACCTAAGGATTTAAGTCGGACTGGCAGGTGTCGAAATGCACCTATTGAGCGTTAGATTGCTGGCGTCTATATTCTGTATTTTTAAAATCTTATTAAGCTAAATGCCTAATAGTAGTAGTCATTACGCTTCTTGGATTCATAGTAGGTGATAGAGAGCTCGTGGTGAGAATTGGAATTTTGTGAATTGAAATGTTAGAAAAAACAGTCTTCTGATGATACTTGGTGTGGAAGCAAATATCAGTTCACAAGGGTTGTATGCAGACAACACGAAGTAACTCAAAACTCTTACTTCCCAAAACTCCATGGGAACTATAATCAGTATATTGCTAACTATAAAACATGTTAAGTTTGGATTTTGAAAAATAAAAACAATTCTATGTGAGATTTGTTTTGTATGTATATTGAGGGGAAAAAATGAATTTACCTCAAATTCATGTTATAAAACTAGCCCTAGATTTGCTTCAGCAAATGAGATATTCATTTAAAGATTTAATAAAAAATAAAGGTTTATTTTGATTAATGAATAACATTTTTAGATATGTGTTGTGGAAGGATATGATTTAAACTTTATTGAATTATGTAGTGTGGAATGGAATACTGAATACATTAAGCTTAAAGATACTAGGAACTAAATAATCTGAAAAAATATTTGCAATCTTAAAACATCCAAGTTAGTTGAGATTACAGTCATTTATTATTAAAACTGTAAATAATGTTGCTCTTAAGGAACAGTGACAAGAGAGAAAAACACTCATATCAAGTTTCTGTGTTATTTATCAGGTGTTAACTCACATTTTACCATTTTCTATGAATTTTAACAGTCAGAACCTAGCAGTGCTGTCTTCTAAAATAGAACTATTCTAAAAAATTCTAAAATGGTGTAAATATAATATATATCCTGTAGCAAGTGCTAGGTGGCAAAATTAAGAGGGAGATCCTATCATGCAAGATTGCAAAGTATTGAGCTGAGGTGCAGATGTAAACATCTTAATTTAATTTAGAGCTTCCTTTTTGCTACATGCAACTGCAGAAATACCTTTGCAGAATACAGGTTGTATTGGAGTTAACAGGTTGTTTGGAAAGCCTCTTTTTTAAAAAAAATGTTGCAATGACCATTTTTATACATAAGAATGAATTTTAGTGAAACACTTTATTAAACATAGATGTCAGTGCATTTATGTGAAGATATATTTTTGCAGAAATATTTCTTTCATAGAAGTTTTAGTATCTCTAGAGGTGAGTAGATTGAAATACCTTCCATGTAACTGTTTTTATATTACTCTATCGGCATCATAACATACTTCTTTCAATATATAACCTTAGTCAGAAGGTTTGATGTAGTACACTAATTTATTAATAGCAAAATGATCCAATATAAATTGTTTATATTACAAGTGAAAGAGATAAATATTTATGTCCTGTTCTTCTTCCCATCTCTCCTTTTAGAATTGCCAGGGCTGCACTGTGTGCAGTACATCCAAGGACTGCAGCAAGAAGCACAACAAGCCCTAAATGAACATGTCAGACTGATTCACAAAGAAGACCAGCACAGATTTGCTAAATTAAATGTGGCTCTTTCCATACTTGGATCAATTAATGCCAGTGTTATTGCAGAACTTTTTTTCAGGCCCATTATTGGAACAGTAAATATGGATGACATGTTGTTGGAGATGCTTTGTGCAAAATTATGAAATCATACATGAGTGAGGCATCACAATTTAGTGGAAAAAGTCTGACAAAAATAGTGTAAACTATTATAAAATAAACTAACTTATTGTTTTTAAAGTGGCAATATTTTTGTATTCAGCAATGGAATGTTCTTTGAGTCCACTCTGTTTTATTAATTAGAAGTATCTTAAAGCTTTTCATCATCAATCTAAATTCTCTTGAAAAATAAAATAATTCTACGCTTACATAGAAAGGAGTTTGTAGGTTTCAATGATTTTGTTGGATTGCAATTTTTTTTGTTTTCAAAGAAGTAAAAGTATTATGTAATTCACAAAATTAAAACCATTCTGATCTTCATAGTATGTATACAAACCAAAGTGTTCACCCAAATGCTATACAATTTTATATTTTTAAAGCATAACCAAGCAGAGTGTAATATTTCGTCTTACATCTCATATCTTGTTTGACCATTAATTTAGATTAAGCAAATTCATGATAAGCTTTAGAACGTACTTCATTATGTCAGAAGTTCTCAGAGAACAACACTAAAAGGGCTGGAGTGAATTTCTAGATAGAAGATGCATGCACATATACATACAAACTTTTGGTTCTACAACATCAATTCTAAGCAATTGAGTAAAGATACATTTGAATTTGAAACAAACACAGTCCTGTAAATTATCAGAATTGTCAATAATTGCAAACAATTCACTTTATAATATCATGGGTAAAATAGAATATGTGGATTCAAAGCTGATTCAGAACAAATCTGATTACAAGTATTACATAATACATTATGTTAACTTAAATATTCTGTCTCTAGACCTAGAGGGATTAGAATGGGAGCCTGATAAACCTATTTTTGTCATTAAAAAAGGTTTGCTGTCCTTTTCCAAAAACTTTTATTTTTGTAACTAGAACTTGCATCTTTCATATGACCGACTACTTTTACCTGAGTTTTTTTTAAAAAAACTTAGATGTTAAAGCCCAAAACTAGCACACATTTTCTTAATTCAAGGCTCGGGGGCTGGATCTGGTCTACAGTGTGGTCGGATTTCACCCGCATGTCACTTTGGCGCGACCCACACCATCCCGGCATGCACACAAGCAGTAAGCCAGTGTTACTTCGGGCCGGCCCACCCAATCCTGGCGTGGATGTAACCAGGTTGAAGATAAGCACTGTACCTGCACCAGTGTCTCTGGCCTTTCAGGTGTATATTTGTGTGCGCGTGGAGGGGGAAAGGTGTCGCAGCAGGGGCTCCACACGTGGCCTCCCAAGAAGCAGGCTTGTTGGGAGGAATTGATGAGGATCACCAGACATGCCTGCTCCATCCCATATGCCTGGGATAGGGCAGGCCACGTGCCTCTCCCCTCTGTCTCTGCCTTGGCTACTGCCACCACCAAGGTGAGGCAGAGTGTGGTGCAGCTGCTGTGAGACACCATTGCCCCTCCTCCATCCCATTGGTTTTGCTTGTGGTTGGAGAGCAGGTTGCTGGTCATCTCGCCCCCCCCCAGGTCTTGTCCTTGGCCTACATTTGGAGGGTGTTCCCTTCATGTACCTGACGCACCTCAGAGGCTGCCAGCAGTTTGCGCAGGTCCTTTAGGCCGCTGCCATCACCACCCGCAGCATCAGGCCTGCCCAGCCCAACGAAGGCAAAGCAACCAGCTAGAAAGGTCAAGTAGAAGTGGTAGAGCATGCCCAGGCCCAGCAGGCAAAAGTCAGCCACTGGAAGTGGGAAAAGCCAAATCCCCATCAGCGCCATGGCTGCCCATGTCCAGGCAGGGATCGTGTGCCTCCCCCATCTCTGCTGGGCCTAGGGGGCCATGGCACCAACACTTTCCCCACACCCAGTGGCCGACTTACCTGCTGGGCTTGGGTACTCTTTCTAGCTGGCCGCTTCACCTCCTTTGGGCTGGGAGAGTCTGCCAAGCAGCAATGGCGGCAAAAGTCGGCCTCTACATGTGGGAAAAGCTGAATCTGTAGTGGCACAATGCCCTCCCCCCCAGGCCCAGTAGAGATGGGAGGCACACAATCCTGGCTGGGCTTGTGCGGCCATGACACCGATGGAGATCAAGCTTTCCCCACTTGTCGTTTAGGCCTGGGCCTGCTCTACCACCTCTACTTGGCCTTTCTAGCTGGCTGCTTTGCCTCCTTTGGGCTGGGTAGGTCTGCCAAACAGCAGAAGAGTTGCCACTCAGGAGCTGTCAGGGGTAGATGTTCCCCCTTCACTGGGGCTGCTTGGTGGGGAGAGTTGAATCCTGCCCTGCCCCAGAGCATTTTCGGGGTGCTGCCCAGCTAATGCAGCTCATTTAAATGGAGCCCCCAAGGGTGTGACCCATTCCCAGGACTGAAATGGTCCTGCTAAAGCCAGCCTTCTGTCTTGCAGCCCGCCTCCCCACCGCATCTCTGTTCTGAGTCAAGGATGGCAGGCAAATTCCTCACTGGGCCGGCATTCCTGGAAGGCATACCTTAGCCATTTCAAGCACTGTTGCAGGAGGCCTGGGAGGTGAGGCTGAAATGAGAGGAGCCACTGACAGGAGCTCCAGGTCCCGCATCCCGTGCTCTTGAGAACTGCATAGATCCCACCCTCCAGCACTACCAACAACCCCATGAAGCAGGTCAGCCCCTGGTGACAGATACCATCTGCCATGTCTCTTCCACAGAGACCTTTCCCAACAAACCCGGAGGAGACAGTGCAGGGGATGGTGGCAGGGACTCCACCCAATGAGTCTTCACTACTCTATAAAGATGTGCCCATGCATAGATTGGGATACTTCAGCCCCATGGAGACACCTGGTAAGCAGTGGGCTGAGTTGATAGGGCACTGCCCTAACCGGTGCCTGGGGCTCAAAGGCCCATGTCTCACGGAAAGACCCTCTTCCTCCAGCCTTGGGACAGGTGCCGCTTCCTACCCTGCCACCCACCGGGCTTTGGGAAAGTCCAGCTGGGCTCCGCATGTTGGGTCTGGTAGCGGGAGGGGAAATACCATGCCCTCCCCCACTTCCTGCCGGGCCTGCTGGCAAAGTACCGCTCTTGTGCACCCAATGCATGTCGGCACCACTGTAGGGAGGGCTGAGGTGCATTGATAACATGAGGGGAACAAGCTCCATGCGGAGGCCAAGAGCAAGACCCGCAAAGTGGCCGAGAAGATGGCCAGCAGTGACCTGCCCTCCAACTGCGAATTAAAACAGACAGTGAGATAGAGTAAGTGCATATAGCTGTCTTCATTATGTTCCTCCCCCTTGCCTCTGCCTACTGCATGGATGGCCAGCCCGGTTGTGGTAGCAGACTCTAAAGCAGGGGTTCCCAACCTGGGGTGCGAGACGATATTCCAGGGGATGCGAGAAAAGTCCAGGTAAATAATAGGATATTGGCTATATGTTGGCATTTTTATTTATTATTTATTTCAGGGGGTGTGAGGTTCGAGTGAAATTTCTTTAGGGGTGCAGGGCGAAAAAAATGTTGGGAACCACTGCTCTAAAGCCACAGCATGTACTAGCTGAGAGGCCAGCAGACTACATCTACAGCCGGAAACCATCCCCCCTGCACACAAAGGGCAGTAAGCACATGGTGGCCCAGTTTCTGGCTGTAGCTACTCTGTCCCCTTCCTCACTTCATCTCATCCTGCAGGATTCCTGGATTCCCTCTCCAACCCTGCCCGCCCCCCACAGGTACTATCTACATGAGCAACGTCAAGCTGGCCACACCCAGTTGGCTGCAACCACCCCAGCCATTCCCCTCCTTCCCCCAGCCCCAGGACAACCACAATGCTGATCTGGCCCTCAGTGAAATTGAGTTTGACACCCCTGATCAAGTTAATGCTACACAAATGTAACATGTAGCATGCCCCAGAAGTAGTGGAAGTGTTCTGCATTTCATTTTAATTGTGTTAACTTTTATTGAAAAAGGGGGATGCACTTCATTAAGATTTTCTGGCTTGATTTGCTAATACTAAAATATTTACTAATATTTTCTCCAAGGCCATTTTAGATTATTTGTTTGCTTGTTTGTTTGTTTCCTGCTTTTATTATTTTTACAATCACAGATAGTCCTTGACTAATGACCAGAATTGAGCCCAAATTTCTGTTGTTAAGTGAAACATTTAAGTGAAACATTTTCGGACCAAAAAGGGATCCAGGAGGACTCTGGTTCCCTATCAGAGTATGGATACCTCCTGTTAAGGATTCTCCTGCCTAGCAGTTTTCAGACCAAAAGGGCACTTGGGAGGACTCTACTGCTCCCTGCAGTGAGTATGGACATCTCGTGTTACCGGTTTTTTTTCGTTCACAGTTTTCGGACTCAGGAGAGTCCTGAAGAACCTCTACTTGCTTCCAGGGGTAAGGGTTCCTCTCACAGGGCTTTTGCTCAGTAACTTCCCAGCTAGTTGTCCAAGTTTAACTCTCTCATTCACTTTTTTCAGTGTCGTTGTAACTTTGAACAGTCACTAAACAAAGTATTGTAAGTCAAGGACTACTTGTAACTCAAGGTAGTAAACATCTTCCCCACAACAACAACCCTGTGAAGTCAGTTGAGCTGAGAAAAAATGACTTGCTCCAAATTACCCAGACATCTTATGGCTAAGATGAGATTTGAACCCACAGTCTCCCACTCACTAGCCTTGTGACTTAACCACTAAACCAAACTGGCTCTCATAGGTTTCATTACTGGTTGAGTTTTACTTAGCTTTGACTGTAAAGAGCCATACTATAGAACTGTATAAAACTGTAATACATCTACTCAGAAGTAGATCATTTTTTTTAATTGTAAGGTTAATGTTAAGAAGATTTCTTGTAAACGGTTTATATTGTCAGAGGAGCTGTCAATATAAACAATATTATACAAAAGTTTCAAAAAAATAAATACATTCATATAAAATAGGAATGTGGGCATAGCCTTAGCTTAAATTGAAATAACTTATTAAAACCTAACATGACCAGCATATTATTCCCTAAATAATCATGCATGCAGCTTATCTCCAAATAATAATGGAATAAATAAGCAAGAGTGTTCTGTTTCCAGATAAATTGGGCTTTTCCTTTACTGTCTAAAATAATATAAAACATTTCAGATTATTTTACATCTTATGTCTTTTCTATTGCAGAAATTGAATCTGCTTAGGTAACTACACAATTCTAAAAGTATTTCTATCAAGACTGACTTAATACATATTTAAATTACTTTTTGACTGAATCAACTGAATGAAAATTAAAATTACACAGGATCAGGTTGTGTGCTCAGACCTTTTCAGAAGCATGCTGTACAATAAACAGGAAAAGACCAATATTTTGATACAACAAAGAAAATAAACATGACTTAAATATTGTATGTTTTATTCAAAATCAACTGTAGGTTCATATGAGCAGCAGCACTTATTTAATACCTCATTTTTAAAGGTCAAAGGAAGGAATAACTCAATTTTTTGAATTTCATTGTTTTAAAGTATGACAAAAATGTAAGAGAAAAGTTGAGAAAAAAGTTATTTCTAATGAAGAATGTGGAATAAGGTGTTGGAAGAAATGTCCATCTGGGTTCAGTTCCAAGTGGGAAGAAAGACATTGGAAACATGGAGGCTGATTGGAAAGTTGGTTTAATGGTGGACAAGACCACATCAGAGATGGTATTCAGCAGGTTCTGAACAGTTCTGGAGAGTGGAAATTTTGAGTAGTTCGGAGAACTGGCAAATACCTCTGACTGGCCTGCCCCCATCTATTCTCTGCCTCCCAAGTCCCAGCTGATTGGCTGGGTCTCCTTTTGTTGCCCTACACAGGAGAACGGAGCTGGAAAGCAGGTTAGTGGGGTGGGGAGGGAATGGGATTTTGCAGCAACCTTCTCCCTGGAGTGGGGTGGGAATGGAGATTTTACAGTATCCTTCCCCTGCCATGCCCACCAAGCCACACCCACCAAGCCACACCACATCCACCAAGCCACACCCACAGAACCAGTAGTAAATAATTTTTGAATCCCACCAAGGGACCACATGGTTTGAAGTCCTGGGTAGCTGACCACATGGATGGAGAGTGAGATATATTTATACACTCTCTTGGGCCTTGAACTTGCTTCCTGCTCCTGTGAAAGAAATGTATTCTGATTGGTTATCAGACTCCCATGGGGCTATGCAGGGGTAACTTTGTCGGTTGTCTTGAGTCCCAGGCTTGGTTGAATCTTGCTGACTGATTTAATGAAGGGGCTTTGGGCAATTCCTATTATGGCTTAATGCCTTTGTCTTGGTTTGGATCTTGAGTGAGTGGTAATGCTATCACCCTGGAGCTGAAGGTCTTTTGTGTTGTAGATAAGATGGCCCAGTCTTTTGTCTTGTAAATAAACTGGCACCAAAATATCTGCTGGGGCTGAGTTTCTGTGTCCCTTAAGATTTCTATGTCTCTTTTAGGGGAAATATTCTGCCTTTTTAAAATTTCCTAGAATATTTCATTCTTCTAGGAAAGGGATGGGTGCTAACTTTCTACAAAGGAATGGAAAAATTTTCTTCAAAACCTCTTCTTGCAGTTGTTCCAAATTCTGCCTAAGGAAAAGCTTGATGACATTCAAATATTCACTTAAAATATCGAGTTTGAAATGATTATATATAAAACTGGATATTTTTAGGCACTGTTGGCAACATTAATTACTTCTTTCAATGTATTATCCATAGAACAATGCTTAGGCAGAATAAGCAATCATTTTCAGCAGCATGATTACTGTGCTGATTTAGAAACTTGTCAGTCAATCTAAGGAATATTTTTAACATTGCTATTACATCAGACTGAGGAATATTTTTAACATTCTTCTGTTCTTTGTTGCATGAATATAAGGTCAACTTATTTGGCACAGCCCAATTGTGAATAATTATTACATGTATTGCTGACAACAAACATTGTATGAGTTTTTTAAAATAGTAGTAAGTTCTGAGAACATCAGAACCATCAGCCTTCCCCTGCCACAATCTGAACAGTGGTGGGATTCAAATTTTTTACTACCAGTTCTGTGGGCGTGGCTTGGTGGGCGTGGCAGGGGAAGGATACTGTAAAATCTCCAGTCAGAGGTGGTATTTGCCAGTTCTCTGAACTACTCAAAATTTCCTCTACTGGTTCTCCAGAACTGCTGAATACCACTTCTGGTCCTGAAGCAGTATGTGAGAAGTACATAAAAATGAATCAACAGACTTTTGATAATCTGATCCATAGGATGCTTTATTAGGGAAAATACTGCAGTATGGACCCCTTTACTCCAGAAAAAAAAACAATTTTCTCTGAGGAAGGAGACACTTCCATTTAGTGAATACAGCTTATATAGGTTTATCAAATCACATGGTTACATAACACTTCCTGTTTTCCATATATGGAAGTTATACAACGTTTTTTCATAAGAAAGTTCCAACCTTCCATGGAAAACTCCCAACATTCTCATTATAGTCAGAGTTCCCGTTATTCAAATTCCAGAAGATTATAAGAAAGCCATTAATATCTCTTAATGTGACATCTAATGTCAGAGCGCCCCAGCACATACCTCTAACTTATGTCAAGTACATAGTTTTGCAATATTGTATAATTTCTAGCAGAAAACACATTACATAAATGTTCTGAACTTTAAAAGTTCAGACTGCGAACACAAAATGGCTTCATTTCGGCTCTTTATATTCTCAGGTGTAATAACCAAATTATCACCTATAACACAGTAAATAAAGCAAATGTAGGCTAATTTCTGATTGACTTTTCAGTTTTTCAACATATGCTCCCTTGAAAAATCTAGAGTTGGATCTGTGTGACCATGGAAAGTTTATTTTTTGCAGTGAGAACAAGACTAGACTAGAGACTCTATGGCAGTGGTTCCCAACCTTTTTTTCGCCCCGCACCTCTAAAGAAATTTCACTCGAACCTCACACCCCCTGAAATTTATATTTTGCTCAAAGTTAATCCATTGCAAAAGAAAATAAAAATGCCAACATATAGCCAACATCCTATTATTTACCAGGACTTTTCTCGCACCCCCTGGAATATCATCTCGCACCCCAGGGGGTGTGAGCACCCCAGGTTGGGAACCCCTGCTCTATGGGATAGAAAACTTGAGCATTCATAGCTGCTAATTAACATTGCCATTATAATTGTAAGGACCCCATAATTTTACATGCTTTTGTGGCACAAATAGAAGCTTGAGCTGCAACACCTAAACCCAGAGGGGAATCAGAAAGAAAGATTGTTTAATGGAATGACTGATAGACTTTTCACTTAATGTCAACTGTGCTAGAGAACAAAGAAATAATGAGACAAAATTAGAACCATTTCTAAGGGTTGGAGTTTTTAATCTTAATTTAACATTCTGTCCCAGTTCTCTGCTTTTCTTGGCTTCATATTATCACATTTATGTGTAAAAACCAGTTTCAATTCAGGAAAGAAGATAATTGCTACACAACAGGGGTGTCAAATTCAAGCCCCACAGGCTGGATCTGGCCTTCAGGGTGCTTAGATCTGGCCCGCAGGGCCTCCCTGGAAACAGTGAAGAACTGGCCCATAGTGCCTCTGCCAGTGAAAATGGAGCTTGGGAGGGCCGCACGTGACCCTCTCGAGCTCCATTTTCACTGGCAGAGCATTTGTGCCACTACAGGTGCTCCTGACATGAATGACTTCAAGCTGGTCTTGCCCCCCGACCATGCCCCCTGGCCCCACAAGGTCAAACACAACCCAGATGAGGCCCTCAGTGAAATTGAGTTTGACATCCCTGGTTTAGAGACACATTTAAGATTTGGCAATTGTGCATCCTTAATTCTTGGCCCTATTAAAGTTTAATAAAGACATTATCTTTCAAACCTATAAGGCTAGATAATATATTTTCCAATACTGTTAATATCACTCACATAAAATTGAGTGAGGGGCACACGACACAACTTGCAGTTCTATCAACATTAAATGCAAAGATGCACAGTAGTAATTTCAATTTTATCATTTTTGCTTTTTGAATCCAAAGAGGTGAATTGTGAATGGGAAGTTATAAGAACATAACTTGTTTTCTTATTGGTCTCTCACATACTTTAAAAGAATGCTATACAGTGGTACCTTGGTACTCAACTTTTGAAACATCAAATTTGGTACTCAATGCATTTTAGTGTAAAATTTTTGTTCCAATATTCATAATTTGTTTGGTACTCAATGCATAAGCTAGAACTTGTGGCTGTCAGCTGCTTTGTGGCTTTACATTATTCCTTATGGGAAAAATTTATTTGGTACTTAGCATTTTTTGTAATCATACTTCTCAGAACCAATTGAGAATGAGTACTGAGGTAGCGCTGTATATTAAATTGTTCAACTTTGTTGATTTTTTTTCTTTTTAAAGGATGACACTCAGGTGATATTCATGAAGTTTAGTATTATAAACAATAAACAAAGAACAAATCTACAAGAAATGTCCTTACATTTCATGTACTATAAACAGTAATGAAAATTTAATGACTATTTTAATTGTAGATTACAATAGCAGCAGATATAGCAAAAGCAATAAAATGTCCAGCAAATACATTTAAAAGACATGCCATTTAAACATCCAATTTTATAAGTATTTAAACTGACTATTGCTATAATCAGTACAACACAATGACAGTCTGGTCCATCTTACCAAATTAAAATAATTTCAGGTATGCATGCTTAGGTTGCAGTTTTCACCTTTAATTTCAAATTAGTGGTGAATGTACCATAATAGAAATAGCATTTAGACTTATATACTGCTTCACAGTGCTTTACAGCCCTCTCTAAGCGTTTTACACAGTCAGCATATTGCCCCAAACTATCAGGGATTGTTTGAGATTACCAACCTCTTCTTCTTACTTAAGAAAGTGAAGACTCTTGAAACAAAGGATTTTAAAAGAAAGTTTTTATTAAGCAGAAGTGACAGCATTCGATCCAAAGGAACATCTATCTACCCTTAGGCAAGACAAGTACAATTAAAGCCTAAGAGACCCCTCCTTTTAGCCAGAATGTTAATTCAGCCACTCCCTAGGTTTGAAGATGTTATTTCCCTGTCGCTCTGAGAAAACATATAAGTAAACATTCCCATACCCTCCTTCTGCTGGCATTAGCATGGCTTTCCCTGCTGTCCATCTCCCCAAGAGGTAGGTAATCTCATACTGCTTAGGTGCCAGGATACCAGTTATAAAAATACCATTTGTCACAGGCAATACAATTGATTCAAATCCAAGACCTCCCTTCTCCCAATTGAATGGCAGTATCACTTTTTTAGGGATCTGACAGATGGAAGGATGGAAGGCTGAGTCAACCTTGAGACAGTGAGACTCGAATTGCCAAAGTGCTGGCAATCGGCAGTCAGCAGAAATAGCCCACAGTAGTACTGCATTCTAACCACTGCACCGCCATATGATAATTACCTTTAACATATCAATTTATAATTGAAATCCCTGTTCCCTGAAACAACTTCTCCACTAAATGTTTCCCCCTCTCCTATCTGTTTAATCCTTTTTTAATTTTCTCCCACACTTTTTTTTGCTTTTTTACTTTCTTGCCCAGTTTATCTCATTTACTTTTTTTCCCCTTGAATAATCTAAAATGTAGAATTTAAACCCTGTACATCACATCTTTCATATTGAAAGCACTGCTTCTGGTTGCTAAGTAGCAATGATAAGCAAAATAGTGAAGTATTGCTCTGTTTTCTTTGGTGCTCTGAATAGTAGTATTTCAGACCAAAGAGGAAGCCTGTATTCTAGTTATTTTCAATTGTTTACTGCAACTTATTCCAGCTTATTACCGGTACTTTTCATCTGTTTCTGTCTATTCTGATTTTTATCATTGATAGTCAGTATGGCCAATGGAATCAGTGAAAAATGGACCTATTACATGATAATTGTTATTTAATGAAAATAGTATTGTGTATTTACACAATACTATGACAAAATGCTATGGGAGTTTTCAAAGTTCTTAGTCTCAACCCCAGTTTATCCATGACCTCTGAGCTAATTATGCATCTAATACACCCAGAGTCCAGCAGAGCCAACATTTTCCCCTAGGAACCGGACGAAGGTATCCTTAATTCCATTGGGATGGTCCTGGGGCCCACTTGTTGACTTACCAGAGGATTGTCATTGGAGTTGGACTTGCTCTCGCCCGAAGGGGTCGGAGTTCCCAAGTCCTCTCTTCCTGGAGGAGCGAACTCAATGACTTCCACGACCTTTGGGGCCATCTCATGTGGCTTGGCTGGGGTTTTTTCAACTTTCTTCCCTTGTTGCTTTAGCATCCAATTTAGTGCGGCAATCTGCAGCTCGGTGAACCTCCTTCCCAGATCGAAAGCATGCAATGGTTTTGGGTTTCACAGCCAATCCACTCTTTTGAACTTTAGGCAGCTCTTGGGGAGTGGTTGGTGAAGGCTTGCTCCAGCTGGGGCCACCAGATCAATTTCCACATCAACTGCCAACACATACCGATGCTGCAGATCTCTAGGATCTCTTCTGGAGATACAGCTTTGATAGACATCCTCATTTAGCACATCTTTAAAAGCCTCTATCAGGGCCTCTTGAGACCAACCTCGCATGTGGCACTCCAACTCTCGAAAATCCTGGGTGTATTCAGCTACTGACCTTCTCCCCTGGTTTATGGTTTTCATCCTAATCCTTGCCTTATGTTCAGCAAGGGGATCTTCAAAACAAGTGCATAAGGCTGCCATAAACATGTCATAGTCTCTTAGCTGAGGGGCATTATCATTGTAAAGGGTGACCATCCATTGGGCTGCAGTCCCTTCTAGGGCTTTGGTGACACATCTCACTTTGGCTGCTTCTGAGGCAAAGTTATCCCCATATTCCTCCATATGATTCCAGACTTGGGCTAGGAAGAATCTCAATTCCTTGGGATCCCCTCTGTATTTTACTTCCAGTGGAGGAACTTTTGGAATTTGACGACTCCATGGTGCTACCCTGCCCCGCAAGGTGGGCTTGGGCTACTGCAGCCACTGGCATTCCTGCTACCTGAGCTGGCCCTAGCTGGGCTATGGAAAGCACTTCTGGGGCTTCAAGGGCTTCTGCTCCCCTCCTCTCTTCCCCAGCCTCTTCACACACAGGCACTGCATACCTTTCTTTAGCTCTTTGACCCTCAAGAGCTTTGTTCAATAAATGAAGAGCTTGGGTCAGCAGAAGGTCTTCTCTATCTTCCTCCTGCCAGGCAGCTTCTCCCTGCCGGTGTCTGGCAGCTGTCATCCCAGAGGGAAGCTCCTCCGACATTCTCATCGGTCCTATTCCCAAAGGCCATTTGGGTCAGACCACCAGTTTCTCTTCAATCTGCCCCGACAGCAGCTCAGCCTCCTCTTGAGTGCCAAGAAGCTGTGAAGCGGTAGATCCAGCAGCCCTCAGATCTTCTTGATCGCTGGCTGAGTTAGGCATTTTTTTCTTTCAGTCCCCTCAATAGAGGTTAATCTCTGGGTGGGCTGGTAAAAAAAAGAGAGAGATCTTGCTTAATGTCAACTGTGCCTCCATTCAAAATCCAAGAAAGAAAAACTTAGACTCCATTAAAATAGAGAAAAGTACTTTTACTGGATTTGATGTGATAGCAACGAAAAGAAAGCAAGATCTGAGGCAAATAGGTGTGGAAATTACATATTGAAAGTTATCCCAAGTCCCCTCCTCCAGCAGTTCAAACTGGACATCCAATCTGAGGTGTGTATAATGTCATGTTACATCTTCAGGTGGTGTCTCATACATCTGGTATGCCGAGATGGTTGACCTTGGCCTAGAAAAGATAAGTGGCTGCAATTCTGCAGAAAGCAGGGAAGCATCCCATCTTTTACAATTCACACAACTTCAGCCTCCAGCACCTTTCCCCCAACCACCACAAAGCCCAATTATTCCTTCCCTCCGTTTCCATGGCAGCAGGCAAGAGTCAAGCAGTAAAAGATGTCAGGAAGGATTCTTGGAAGCTGACACAGGTGTAAATAGTTTATAACATATTGTATAGTGCCTATTTCTGAGTATTCTAATAAAATGTGGAAGTTAACATACTTGATTTTTAACATTATTTCACTGCAGGAAAATCCTTCCTTCTCTTTATTTTCTTTTTACTTTCTTCATCTCTTCCACCCTTAACTATAATAGCATGAAAAGATGTGGTGTAATTCAACAAATAGTTTTCACCAATACATCAACAGTACTCACCTATTTCATTAGATGGAATAGAAAACATGCTACTGTATTATCAGAATACACGTTTACATGAACTGTAATATCTAAAATAGCCACTAGATGAAGCATTCTTATTCTCCAGTACACAGAAAAAAAGTCACTTACCTGTCTTTTATCAACATACCAATCAAAAGTTGTTTAATAACTCAAAAGTTATGATAATAAAGCATTAAATATACCATGCTCTCTTAGATTTTGATATTTGACCGGGAAACATAGAATTATCTTTATCATTTAATAACAGTTGTAGAGATTATTAGATAACTTATGGAATTTAAAAAGCAGAATGCATGACTACTTTTTAAAGCAAGCTTTCTATTTTTTTAAACTTAAATTTTCTTAATGAAAATGCAATGCCAGATATAGTTCTATGGTTCTAGTTCTATGCATTAACCAGAAAAACATAATTAAGAGTGGAGCAAATCCACCTCTGGAAAGCATTATTGGCACACACACAAAAAACAGCAGCTACTTTCTTATAAAGGTTTAGCTAAGATAATCCTACAGTGAGTTTTTCAGACTATTTACATTAAAAAATGGTTCAGAATACAAAGACATGCTCAGCCCAGCATGCATTGGTTCTCTAAGATCAGTGGTGGGATCCAACAGGGTTAATTATCGGTTTGGTGATTTATGATGTGCTTTCCTGCACGCTGCGCACTCGCCTGTAAATTGTCATCAGCTTGCTGCCTGGAGAGCTGAGCAGCGCTGCGTGCAGAGAACCAGCATTTGAAATAGCACTTTTTTCCTGGATCAGTGGCTTGGCTCATTTTGTAATGGAGCCAGTGAAAATGTAGATGGGGAGACATCAAGAAACTTTGTGTTTTATTGTGGCCCCAGATGGAGCGCCCCCTATTACTCGGATTACCCTGGCTCCAGAAATGGAACTACCAAGTTAATTGGAGGAAGGGGCTGCTGCACATATGCTCCAACCAACCACAGGAGGGGTAGGAATCGACCCTAGTAAGGCCCCAGGACCCCAAGGAATAGGCATCAGTGGCCAGTGAACACATTGTGGGTGAGGAGAAAATTTTGGAAGAATTTTGGGAGGGAGGTTTTAGCGAGAAGGCTTTGGATGTGCTCCCACCTCATCACTCCCCAGATTGCAGTATAGAGATCCTTCCTGGAGTGAAGCTCCCTAAGCCAAAATTGTATTTGATAACACTGTGAGGCTTGGAGGAATTGTGGTCTTTTATCAATAAAAAACGAAAACGGGGTTTCATACAACCTGCCAGGCCCAAGTGGCAGCCCCAGTATTGTTTTGAGAAAAAAAAGATTGCTCCTTTCGCTTATGCGTGGATTATAAAAACCTGAATGCCATTTGCATGGAAAACATTTACCCATTCACCTTAATGAAGGACACGTTAGCTCACCTTGCCAAGGGAAATATTTTTACTAAGCTTGATTTGAGAGAAGTTTACTATTGAGTCCAAATTAAGGAAGGGGATGAATGGAATACTGCATTTCATTGCTCTTTGGGTTGTTTTCAATTTAATGTACTCCCGTTTGGTCTGCAAGGAGCCCCTGCCATATTCATGCAACTAATAAACATCTATACAAGGGGGTGTTGGCTTATCTCAACAATATTCTTATCTATACGGAAACCATGGATGAGCACATGAACTTGGTGCAATCAATCTTGAAAAAACTCCAGGCAGCTGAACTGTATGCTAAACGATCTAAGTGTAAATTTCACCAAGAGCAGGGGTAGGATTCAAATTTCTAAACAACCGGTTCTGTTGGCATGTCCTAATCTGTGGGTGTGGCTTGGTGGTCATGTGACTGGGGTGGGAGTGGCTTGCTGACTGGGCATGGCTAGGTGGTCATGTGACTGGGGTGGGCATGGCTAGGTGGTCATGTGACTGGAGAGGCCCAGGCAGGTGGCCATGTGATTGGCAAACCAAATTTAAGTGGTTCTTGCTTAATAACCAGGTCCTCGCTTAGTGGCCAGTAGCTTAGCAAGTGTTTTTTGCCAGTTTCCAAGGCCTGGGGAACCCTGGGGAGGGCAGGGCAGGTGGCCAGGTGACTGGCAAACCAAATGCAAGTGGTCCTCACTTAATGACCAAGTCCTCGCTTAGTGGCCAGTTGCTTAGCAAGTGTTTTTTGCCAGTTTTCAAGGCCAGGGGAGCCCTGGAGAGGACAGTGCAGGTAGCCATGTGAATGTAACATTATGTTACATTGATGCTACATATAGATATTTGTTTCTGATTTGCTTTTTCCCAATAGGAAAAAACAAAGGAGAAAGAAACATCAAGATGAATAGTAAAATAATTTTTATTTATTTATTTATTTAGTATCTGTTTTGTTTTTATGATTAATAAAAACAAAAACAGATACTAAAAAAATAAATAAATATATAAATAAAAAAGCAACTTACCAAAAATGAGGCAGGTAACCTGGTTAGCCAGCTACACTGGGGTTCTCCTCAGTCTTCAAGCTTGCTGTGGTGTGGATGGCTGGCCCAGGAGTCAGCACTCGACCGGGCTGCGGTGGTGGCGGCGGTGGCAGGAGAAGGTAGGCGACTGGCAGGGCTTGCTGCTTTCCCTCCTCTCTCACCAATTGGTGGTGGGAAGGCAAGGCAGCAACCCTTTGGCCGCAGTGTTTGAGGAAAGGTGGTGGCTGGCCTAGCCAAGGTGGCGGCTGGCCTAGCCAAGGTGGCGGCTGGCCTAGCCAAGGTGGCAGCTGGCCTAGCCAAGATGGTGGCCAGTCTAGCCAAGATGGCACCTGCCGGGTGGGTGGGGCAAAGGCAGTCAGCCCGGGAGTTGACACTCAACTGGGACTCATGGCAGTGGCGGCAGGAGGAGGTAGGGGACTGGCGGGGCTTGCTGCTTTGCTTCTTCCCTCACCAATTGGTGGTGGAAGGCTAGGCAGCAACAATGGATGGCTGCAGGTGAGGGAAGATGGCAGCAGGCGAGGCAGGGAGCATCAGTGAGGGCGGTGGGTGTCTCAGGAGTCAGCACTAGATCAGGGCTGGTGGCGGCAGGTAGGCGACCAGGTTGGAGGTCGTACTTACTGATCTGCATCTTCGGAGGCCGGGGTAGGCAGTCCAGGTGGGCGAGGATGGCTAGCGGTGGCAGCCGGGGCTTGCATCTTTTTTAATGGCAGCCACCATGGGAGGCAGTCCAGGCAAGGCAGGCAGGCAGTCCAGGCAAGGCAGGGCCTGGGAGGCAGGCCGGCTGGGCAAGGGCAGTTAGCAACAGTGGTGACCGGGACTTGCGGCTTGCCCTCACTCACGCGGGAGAAGGCAGGCAGCAACGGCTGGCTGACTGGCTGGCTGCCTCAGCTGCTGCTGCTGTTGCTGCCCGCTGGTGTGAGCGATGGTGCTGGGTGGGAAAAATTTTGTAGGTAGCGCACATGCGCTATAGGTAGGGGTGGGGCAGGGCTGGCAGGGGAGAATGAGGCAAGGATTTCTGTGCATGTGCAGTAAAAAAACACAGGTTTTTTAGTGTAGGAGTGGTGGATGGGGCCGGGGCCGGGGCCAGCGAAGAAGGGGCAGGGGAGGGAGAATGAGGCAAGGATTTTTGCACATGTGCAAAAATGTCACGCATGCGCAGTAGAAAATGTTTTTTTAGCATAGGAGTGGTGGATAGGGGCGGGGCTGGGACCAATGAAGGTGGGGGGGGGGGAGAATGAGGCAAGAATTTTCACACATGCACAAAAAATGTCACACATACACAGTAAAAAAAACACCAGTTTTTGGCCTGTAGGAGTGGTGGAGAGGGGCGGGGCCAGCCAGGGGTCGGTTTTACCGGTTCTTAGAACTACCGGTGATGTTAACAACCAGTTCTATAGAACCGGTGCGAACCAGTAGAATCCCACCCCTGACCAAGAGAAAATTGACTATTTGGGGTATCGCATTTCACATGAAGGAATAGAGATGGAGCCAGAGAAAGTCCAGGCTGTTTTGGAATGGGTTCCCCCATTGTCCCCAATTATTCATACCCATTTCCTGTATTTATACTTATGTTTATTATCTTGTAAGCTATTGACAAATAAAATAAAAGTTTTTTAAAATTTATATATAACTATTTTGAATACAGTGTATTGTCTGGGTATACAATTTTACAAAAAGGAAAGAAAAAAAGATAACACATACTGGTAGCAATAATAATAATATAACAAAATAATTCTAACCATATTTATAATTATATTCACTTATTTATGTTCCTATTAAATATATTGTCATACATATAATTATAGACAACATTCATATTTTACTTAAACATAATAATTCTCTTTCTTCATCTAATTTCTACCTCTTATCTCTAACCATTGATAAAACCTATTCCATGTTAAGTACTATTCTGTGTCTCCTTTATCTCTTGTCAGTTTATAGTTTCTATCCCAAAGTTTTTGCCATTTGTCTAATTCAATTATATAGCCGAAGGTTTTTGCCAATACTATCATTGTTTATTTTACTTGTTCATCTTCCATTTTAAAATTTAATAAATAATTATATATTTTCCTTGTCAATTTTTCATCTGTCCCTAATAATACCTTGTCGAGTATTGTTGATTTTTTTATTTTAAAAAACCAATTTTTTTGCATCTTTCTTGTATCTCAATTGTATTTGCAGGTATGACCACCAAGCTATATCTATGCCTTGGTTTTGTAATTCCTGTCTAGTTTTAAATTCCCTGTTCTCATTTAAAATGTCTTTATAGGTTACAATTTTTTCCAAATTAACAACATTTGGGTGTATCAATGATTCCATTATTGAGAGACAGATTGGTATTTTCAGATAATTTTGTGATTTGATTTTTACCCATACTAAAAATAAAGCATTCCTCAAATATTGTCTTTGTGTGCCATGCTCCTTCCATAACCATAAAAAGGAATGACATCCTAATTGGAGATCATGTCCCTCCAATAATAGTAATCTTCTATGCCTCAAATTTATCCATTCTTTTACCCATGTAAGTACAGATGTCTGATAACATAGCTCCCAATCTGGTAGCCCAAAGCCCCCATTTCCTTTAAACTCCTGTAACATTTTCAATTTTATCCCTTGCCAAATATATTTCAAAGTCATTTTATTTAATTCTTCAAAAAAAAATTCTTTAGTTTTATTGATGTTGTTTGAAATAGGAAAAGTAACTTTGGTAGTATGTTCATTTTTTTTTAAAAAAAAAAAAAACAAGTTTTATTAATTTTTAAAGACAAACAAATCATCATTAACCATTACATACTTAAACCTTTTTCCATTATAAATTTTACAAGTCAAATAAAACCTTATTTTATACAATATAATTCTATTTTAAACCATTTCCATATGAGCATACAAATACCTCTTATCCAGTTTCTCTTTACTTCTCTTTACTCTTATTCAATTTCACTATTATTATTTCATCTATTTCTTTCTGACTTGGTTACCATTATTCTCATTCTATATTTCTGCAAGGTTTTATTAATTCTCCCAGAAACATAAACACACAACACACAAAACATAAAAAAAAAAATCTTTTAGGAAAGTAACTTGGCCCCAGGTATCTCTCTCTTCATGGACTTCAATTATATTCATGCTCATCTTACATGTCATTACTTATTTTATTCACCATTCTATGTCTTCTATATTAGCTTCTCCACACATTTCACTCTTCTTAATTCTATCTTAATTAATCCATCTTAATTTGAGTCATTATATTTGTATCTTTTGTCCGTTCTTTATTATCCCTTTGTCTCGTTCCTTATAATAATAATAAAAAAGAATTTCTCCTGAA
Source organism: Notechis scutatus (assembly GCF_049901735.1). Classification (NCBI taxonomy): domain Eukaryota; kingdom Metazoa; phylum Chordata; class Lepidosauria; order Squamata; family Elapidae; genus Notechis; species Notechis scutatus. The sequence goes on along the minus strand of NC_142013.1, from coordinate 64,464,998 downwards.
ATCACTAATCAGAGTATGATGCCTTTCTATCTTCCCCCTAAATTAATCAAATTAACATTTAAAATAACACCTAATACCCAATCTGATTCTGCTTGGTACATTCTATCTACTAATATATTTTTTTTAAATAAACAAAAAATAATAAATCGAAAATGATTAAATACATAGTTAAGCAGTAGATCTAAATATTGAATCTTATAACATTCCCATTGCCTTTTCCAAAGACAAATGCTACAATAAAAATTTTATAATAACATCAATACCATAGTCATATTAAACTCTTTAATTAAAACTCAATATTCTAAACATTCCCTTTAATATTTTATTAAATTTTAAAATCAATCATTACTAAACATTTCAACATTTTAATCTCTTATCAACTCTTAAACCATTCTAATTTTCTATTTCTAATACAATGCTACAATACCATCTTATGTACCTTGCAAAATCTTTTTTAAAGAAATTATACTTTACCCTTTGTCCCTAAAAAAGATTCCTTTTTTCCCATCTAATTTCAAAACTTTGTGGCTTTTCTCCACCTTTTCCCTTCCTTTCTTCCCCCACCAGACCTTTCTACCCCCCCTTCTTCTAGCCTCTGCCTTACTGGCTTCCCTTCTCTGTTGTGTTCCTTTTTCCTTTTGTTTACTATCATTATATTGATTTTGCACCTTATTTTTCCCTTTCTTGAGTGTTTTTTTAAATCTTAAGTCCTTCATTTTCCTTCCTTTCCCTCTTCCTTCTTTCTTAGTTAAATTCTGAAATTCATTAAAGATGGCTTCTTCTTCTCTTTCTTCTTCTTCTGCTGCCTCCATCTGTTGTAATGTTTGTTGATAGTTAGCAAGCGCCATTTCTAAAAAAAAGAAGGCTTCTTTCACACCATCTTTGCCATTTTTTTGTTTGCTCATATTCTTTTCTCAGTTCCTCAGCAGAAAAAGCCATTATAAATCTTTTCTTTTCTTTTTTTCCCCCCTTCTTTCTTCTTGCAACAACCAAGATATTTCAAAAAAATAGAACAATCCCAAAGTCATCAATCAATCCAAGCCAAGGCAAAGTTCTCACTTTCTCTTCCTGGGGTAGTATCAATCAAAAAAAGAAAGTCCAAATCTGTATCTTAAAGCCTTATTGCAATATATTTCAGTCTTCAAATCCTTAAGGCATCTCCTCCAACAAAATCTTAACATATAAATATATATTTTAGTCCTCTCCCTTCCCACTTATCACATAAAGCCAGTTTTTACCTGAAAAAGACAGGTTTCTTAATATCCACTTGTTAATTCCGTAGGGAAGGAGAGTAAACTTTCCTTTCAGCACCTCCAAATTGCCGCTTATTTTCTCTTCTGGAAGGTATCATTCAAAAAGCCATAATTTCCAGGAATTATGTTAAATATGTCTTAGAGTCCTGGGAACCAAGAAAAACTTTCTCTTTTCAAAGGCTTTCTCCTCTTCCTCCTGCGCATTCTTACCCAGCTGCCAGCTTCTTTGTGGCGGCCATTGCAGACCGCCGCTGCACCGTCTTGGGAAAAGGGAGTTCTGCCGGCCGGGAAGGGGGTCTGCAACACCCCCAAACCCCTCTCCGGATCCCCCTATCTTCAGCCACCCCTGCAGGGCAGCCTTAGCTCCAAACTCGTCCGGATCGGAGCACCAAAAACGGCTAGCGCAGCAGGGATCGCGCAGTATCGCGAATCCCTGCCACTTGCGAAGCCGACAAACCGGAAGACGGTAGTATGTTCATTTTTATAGTAGCTATTCTCCCTATCATTGAGAGTTGACTTAATTTGTAGCATTAACTTTGTATAGATATCCTCTTTAATTGTTACACATCTTGCTGTTAGATAGATTTCTAAATATTTCATTTTCTTTACTATCTAAAGGTCTATCTTCTTTGCCAGTTCATTTCTCTGTTTTTCTATAAGATTTTTAACTATTGTTTTAGTTTTACTTTACTTATTTTCAATCCTGTAGCTTCTCCATACTCAATTTTCCCTATCAATCTAGTGCATCTAGAGCTTTTTCTAATATAAAAACTAAATTATCTGCAAATGCTTCTAGTTTATACTCTTCTTTTTCATTTCCATTCCTTTTATTTCTGGGTCCTGTCTAATATTTCTAGTTAATACTTCCAATGTTAATATAACTAACAGTGGGGATAATGGACATCCTTGTCTGGTGCCTTTTTTTTATATCGAAGTTTTCTGTCACATCTCCATTCACAATCACTTTTGCTCTCTAGTTTGTGTAAATTGCCTTATTCAGTTCTACAGAGGAATTATTGAGTCTGTCATCTGCACCTCTAGAACTGTCTGGTTTGGCTCTGCAACCAAACAAGACAGACACAGACTTCAACAGATAATTAGAACTGCAGAAAAAACAATTGCTACCAACCTGCCTTCCATTGAGGACCTGTATACTGTCAAAAAAAGGGCTGTGAAAATATCTATAGACCCCTCACATCCTAGACATAAATGGTTTCAACTTCTACCCTCAAAACGATGTTATAGAGCATTGCATACCAGAACATCTAGATACAAGGACAGTTTTTCCCCCCATGCCATCACTCTGCTAAACAACTAATTCCCACAACACGGTCGAACTATTTACTAAGGCTGTATCACTATTATTCTTCTCATCCTTCCTATTATCTATCTCTTCCCACTTATTGTGATGACCCAAGGTGTGGCACAAAGACAACACAGTCAGATAATCAGCAGGAGACCCTTTATTAGCTCCAATTTTGCCCCCAATATCCTGGTTACCTTCTGGGCTGGAGAAAAATTCTCCCAGGAACAGCTTTTGGCTGCAGAGATTCAAGTCCAAAATGTTGTCAACAAAAACTGTAACTGTAAGTCCAATAAAGGCAAGATAAAATAATTAGTCCAGCAGGGCAAGAGAAGGAATTCCAGATGTGAAGGAACGGCAGTAATTCAACCCAGTTGGGAGGATGCCAGGAATGCAGATAACCAAAGTCAACACAAGATAACCTCACATTTGTTCCCAGCAGCCACCAGTCTCAGTTTGCATCTCTTTTAAACTCTGTTACCAGGTGTGTCTAATGGAAGAAATCAGGGCCCTTTCCTCCCCTGTAAGCCATGCAACCCATGTTGCTCTCTTCTCTGTTCCTCCCTGCATGCCCTAGGATGAAGAGGGGGTGGGCCTGGGTCTTCCTCTGAACTCCACCTACTTTGTTCTACCTCTTCCCTGCTCTGCCCAGCCAGACTTTGCCCTTCCCCAGTTTCCTCCACAGCCAACAAAGTCACATTCCCACTCCCTGTCAAATGTTTGTCTTCCTCTTCGGATTCAGACTCCGACAGGGGCATGACACTTACGACTATAACATTGTTGCTTGTATCTTAAGATTTATATTGTTTTATTTAGTTTCCTAGTATGATTTGATTGCTTACTAGTATCCTATGACTATCACTAAGTGTTGTATCTTATGATTCTTGATGGATGTATTTTTTATGTACACTGTGAGCATATGCACTGAAGACAAATTCCTTGTGTGTCCAATCACATTTGGCCAATAAAGAAATCCTATTCTATTCTAAACATCATGCAATATACATAACAATATTGTTTTTAACCAATTTTTTTTATTAGCTTATAATATAAAATACAGAAATACAAAAGAAAATACAGGTAATCCTTGACTTACAACAGTTCGTTTAGTGACTGTTCAAAGTTATAACAGCAGTGAAAAAAGTGACTTATGACTGTTTTTGACACTTATGATCATTGCAGCATCCCCTTGATCACATGATCAAAATTCAAAAACTTGGCAACTGACTCATATTTATGATGGTTGCAGTGTCCCAGAGTCATGTGATCACCTTTTACAACCTTCTAACAAGCAAAGTCAATGGGGAAGTCAGACTCACTGTGTTACTAACCTAACAATTGCTATGATTCACTTAACTGTGGCAAGAACGGTCACAAAATTCACTTAACAGTTTTTACTTAGCAACATAAATTTTGGGGTCAATTGTGGTCATAAGTCGAGAACTACCTGCAGTAGGAAAACAAGGGAGGAAAAGGGGAAGGAAGAAATGTGGGGCAAAGAGAAAAAAGAAAGAAAAGGATCGACTTTTGACTTCCTTTGGTGTAGTAGAATAAGATAATAGCATCAAAATGCTGGTTTTGCCAGGCTTCGGTGGCAGCGGGGTTTCGCGATCTCCGCGATCCCTGTTGCGCTAGCCGTCTTGGTGCCTCCGATCCCAATGGGTCTGGAGGATAAGGCTGCCCCATAGAGGCAGCCGAAGATAGGGGGGACCCGGACAGGGGTTTGGGGTTTTCACAGACCCCTTACCCACCCGGCATAACCCCCTTTTCTCAAGGCAGTGGAGCAGCGGTCAGCAATGGCCGCCACAAAGAAGCCAGCAGCTGGACAAGATTGTGCTGGAGGAAGAAGGAGAAAGTTTTGAAGCGAAAGTTTTTTGGCTGAACTGGGACTATAAGATACATTAAATATCCTGAAAATCCTGATTTTTTGAAAGATACTTTGTTTCCAGAAGAGATTTATAAGCGGCGAGTGAAAGTGCTGAAAGAGAAAGTTTACTCTCCTTCCATACGGAATTAATAAATGGACATTGAAAATCCTGCTATTTTATAGAAGGTAAAAATTTAAAGCTTTTTGTTACAAGTGGGAAGGGAGAGGACAAAAGAATAATTTATATTAAGATTTTGTTGGAGGACATTGTCATTTTATAATTTTGAGACCACAATTTTTGCCATTTCTCTAAATCAATCCCATGTCCAAAATTCTTCCCCCAAGCAATCATTGTTTCTTTAACCTGTTCTTCCTCTAATTTAATTTCCAACAAATAATTATATAATTTTTTGATCACTTTTTCATCAGTACCTGTCAAAATCCTATCTAAATCAGTCAATTTATCATAGAATCCTTCCATTTTAGAATCTTTAAGATACCTTGAATGTATTTGCGCATATGAAAACCAATTCATCTTTATGCCTTGTTCTTCTAAATTTTGCATCGTTTTAAGTTCACCCTTTTCATCTAATAATTCCCCATATTTAACTGTTTGTTCCTTCTTATAGATTATAGGATAAGAAAAAGCTTCAATAGTTGATAACCAAACTGGGATTTTCAAATAACATTGTTTCTTAGTTTTCTCCCAATTCAACCATAACGATTCCCGTATATAATGCCTTCTAAAGTAATCCTGTGATTTAGTTCCCTTATACCATAAAAAAGCATGCCAACCCAATAATAAATCATGTCCTTCTAATGCCAACAATCTGGTCTTTCTTAACGTTATCCATTCTTTAGCCCACATTAAGTTTGCAGCTTGATAATTCAACTCCCAATTAGGGAGGCCAAATCCTCCTCTAATTCTAGCATCCTGTAAAAGTTTTAATTTTATTCTCGCTTTCTTACCTTGCCATATATACTTCAACACAATTTTATTCAGTTCTTCAAAGTAGAACCTAACCTAATTGGTATTGTTTGGAACAAATACAAAATTCTAAGTAAAATATTCATCTTAATTGTTGAAATTCTATCTATCAATGACAATTGTAGGTTTTCCCATTTTTTCAAATCAAATGCTATCTGCTGTTTAAGTTTAATATAGTTATTCTCTTTCAGTGTAGTACATCTTGACGTCAAATATATCCCCAAATATTTAACTTTGTTCGTAACTTGAATTTTCAATAAGTCTGCCAGCTCTTCTCTTTGTCTTAACAGCATGTTCTTTGTCAAAATCTTTGTTTTGTCTTTATTTATTTTCAAGCCAGCCATCTCACCATACATCTCTATCTTTTCCAATAGTTTTAAAGCTGTCTCTAGAGGATCTTCCAAAATAAAAACCAAGTCATCTGCAAAGGCTTGCAGTTTAAATTCCTCCTTTTTAACTTTCATTCCTTTTATGTTTGTATCCTCTCTAATATTTCTATTTAGCACTTCCAAAGTCAATATAAATAACAAAGGAGATAATGGGCATCCTTGTCTTGTACCTTTTTAAATATTAATAGAGTCTGTAAATTCTCCATCTATCATTACTTTTGCCGTTTGCTTATGGCTTCTATTGCTTGGATAAATTTTCTAGCAAAGCCCATCTGTTCCAATAATAATAACATAAATCTCCAATTCACATTATCAAATGCCTTTTGGGCATCTAAGAATATCAAAGCCATTTGCTTTTCAGGGTGCGCCTCATAATATTCCAATGTGTCCAGGATTACCCTCATATTGTCTTTAATTTGTCTCTTTGGTAAAAATCCATTCTGATCAGGGTGAATAAAGTTGTTTAAGTATATTTTAAGCCTCTCTGCCAAGATTGAAGCAAAGATTTTATAATCTGCATTCAATAAGGAAATAGGTCTATAGTTCTTAATTTGTAATGGGTCAACCCCTTCTTTTGGGATAAGTGTAATATAAGCTTCTGACCATGTTTTAGGTATTTTCTTGTTTATCATAACTTCATTCATGACTTCTAACAGTGAAGTGCTCATTCATGACTTCTAACAGTGAACATTAATTCTTGTAATGTTTTATAAAATTCTGCCGGGAGACCATCTGGTCCTGGTGCTTTGTATAAGATGTTTTACAGGTGGCATTTCCCCCTGACAAGAATAGCAAGAATGTTCAAGAATAAATCTGAAAAGTGCTGGAAATGTCATCAGATACCTGGCTCATATTACCATATGTGGTGGACTTGTGAGGACGCTAGAAAATATTGGACTAGAATTCGCATATGGTTGGAAAAAATGACAAAGAAACATATAGATTTGAAACCAGAGATTTTTTTATTGGGAATCTTACCTGATACATATAATAAAAACTTAAAGTATTTGATTGTAAATGTATTAACAGCGGCTAGGATTCTATTTGCTAAAAATTGGAAGAATGAGAAAATACCATTAGAAGAAGAAGTTATTAAGAAAATATTGGAATGTGCTGAAATGAGTAGATTGACATTTGAAATTAGAGAACAAGAAGATAAACAATTTTATGAAGTTTGGGATCTTTTTTATCAATGGTTAGATAATACAATATAATAATAAAATATTTAGAAACCTAGGAAATAATGAATATACATTTTGGTGGGGGGTTGATAATATTTTTATAATATTTTATTAAGATAGACTTGGTATGATTTTATGATTTGTTAGAAAATAAATTAACTAAACTATAGTTATCTCGCTTAAGTATGAATTAGTAAAATTATAGTCAAATGATTGTTTAATAATGATATTAGGATATATAATTGTTGATTGATAATATGACTTATTATGTAATATAATTATTATGATGACTATGAAATGGATGCACAAAAAGGAGTGATAAACCAACCGATACACTGTCTGTAAATTTATGAAGGATGATGATGTTTTTATGTTATGTTTTATGTTTTATGTGTTTTTTGTTTGTTGTTAAAATCAATAAAACTTTTACTTAAAAAAAAAAAGATTTTGTTGGAGGAGATGCCTGGAAGATTTTGAGATTGGAAGTTAATCGCAATAAGACTTTAAAATACAGATTGGGTTTTTTTCCCCTTTCCAATTGATATTACCCCAGGAAGAAAAAGTGTGAAGAACTTTGTGCTCTGTTTGGATTGTTTGATGACTTTGGGATTTTGGGGAATTGTTCCAAGCTTTGAATTATCTTGGTTGTTTTAAGAAGAAGAAGAAGAGAAAAAAGAAGAAAAGGTTTATAATGGCTTTATCTGTTGATGAACTGAGAGAGGAATATGGTAAAATAAAGAAAGAAGGTAAAGACGGTGTGAGAGAAATTTTTCGCTTTTTAGAAATGGCGCTTGCCACTTGTCAGCAAACACAACAATTGATGGAGGAGGAGGAGGAGGAGGAGGAGGAGGAGGAGGAGGAGGAGGAGGAGGAGGAAGAAGAAGAAGAAGAAGAAGAAGAAGAAGAAGAAGAAGAAGAAGAAGAAGAAGAAGAAGAAGAAGAAGAAGAAGAAGAAGAAGAAGAAGCCATCTTTAACGAGTCTACAAAGTTGATTAAGAAAGGAAAGAGAAAAAGAGGAAGGAAAAAGGACATAAGACTTAAAAAACATCCAAGAAAGAGAAAAATAAGATGCAAAATCAATACAATGTTAGAAAGCAAAAGAAAAGAAAAATACAACAGAGAGTGGAAGCTAAGGGGGGTAAAAAGACCAGATGGGATCAGATAGGAAGGAAGAAGGGGGGAAAAAGCCACAAAGGTATGAAACAAGATGTGAAAAAGAATTTTTTTTTTAGGGATAAAGGGTAATGCATAATTTTGTTTCAAAAGGATTCTGCAAGGTACATAAGATAGTATTGTACTATTAGTATTAGAAATAGAAAATTAGAATTTTATAAGACTTAAGTAAAGATTAAAACATTAAAGGTTTAATAATGATAGATTTTAAGAAAAAGGAATGTTTAAAATATTTAGTTTAAGTATAGAGTGGATGTTAGTATGAACTTATTATAAGTTCATACTATAAAATATTTAGTTTAAGTATAGAGTGGATGTTAGTATGAACTTATTATTGTGGTATTTGTTTTTGAAATAGATAATTGGAATGTTATGAGATTCAATGTTTAATTATATATTTATGGATTTACTATTTTTTTTTCTTTTTTAAAAAACTTAGTAGGTAGAATGTACTAAGCAGAATCAGATAGGGAACTAGGTGTTACCTTAAATGTTAATTTAGGGGAGCGATGGAAAGGCATCACACTTCGATTAGTGATTTCAGGAGAAATCTTTTTTTTCTACTATAGGGAATGAGATAAATGGATAATTGGAAAAGAATGGACAAAAGATACAAATATAATGATTTAAATTAAGATGAAATAAATAAAATAGAATTAAGAAGAGTGGAAAGCGGGGAGAAGTTATAATGAAGATATAGAAGGGTAAATAAGATAGGTAATGGCATATAAGTTGAACATGAATTTAATTGAAGTCGATACAAAGAGAGGTAATCCGGGGCCAAGCTACTTTTTAAAAAGAAGTTTTATGTTTTTGTGTTTTGTGTGTGTATGTCCGTTTGAGATTTAATAAAACCTTGGAGGAAAGCGAGAGGAGAATAATTGTAAACAAGACAGAGGGAAATATGAATATGATGAGTATAAAATGGATAAATATAGAAAAAATGTAATTGAATAAGAGCAAAGAGAAATAATGAGAAATCTGCTAAAAGATATTTAAGTGGAAATGGGATATATCAGAATTATATTGTATAAAACAATGTTTTATCTGCCTTGTAAAAATTTATAATGGAAAGAGGTTTAATGTCTTTAATGTCTAATGATGCTTTGTTTGTTTTTAAAATTAATAAAATTTGTTTCAAAAAAAAAAAAGATAATAGCATCAAAACTCAACTTTTTACTTTTATATAATAATATAAACTGGCCATTTCTATAACAACAAACCCAGTGGTGGGATTCAAATAATTTAACAACCGGTTCTCTGCTCTAATGAGTGACTGAATAGACATGACTAGGTGGTCATGTGACTGAGTGGGCAAGGCCAACTTGACATCAATCATGTCGAGGGGCACCCCTCCTAGCCTCTCTTTGCCATGCACTGTCCCATCCCTCCTCACCACTCCTTGTCATGCCCTGCCTCACCTTGCAGGGCGCATAGCCTCACCTGGCCCCTTGCCTCAAAGGCCTCAATGAGATACAATTTCCCTGTCTATTTATTTACTACTACTGAACATTCAAGTATATTATTTAATCCTAAGTATATATGTCATATATGCCTAGTACATTTTGACACTGTTTTTAAAAATATATTTTTGTTATTTACATATGGGTATATCGAACATAGTGTGACAATCCTGCCATTTCCTCTGCCATACACACCAAAGTGAAAGACAAATAACCTATATACTACTTGTTGTGGCTCTGGGTTTGGAATCTGCTCCTGTGGCAGATATGAGTTCGAGCAACGAAGATATGGCAGCAAAATATGAGCCAGCATTGCTTAGTGACTTGGATAGTAGCCAGGATGAGGAGATGGATGTAACAAGGGGAGATAAACCTGATTTAATAGAGTTGTCAGGACCTTCGACCTCCTCTGGTTCGTTATCTGAGCAGCAGCCAGGCTGACAGGGAAGGCATGAGAGAGTTTTCCAGCGGAGATGACAATTTGGAGAACTTATGGCTTGACGTCAGAAACAAAAGGAGGCTCAGATGCCAATCGCAATTAGGGAGGAGGCGTAGAGCCAGTAATTAATTAGGGAAATTAACACAATCCATAAGTGGATAAAAGGACACGGCTGGGCTGGTGGAACTCGCCAGAAGCAAAGTGTCTAAATGGAGTGAAGATATGCAATAAACTCTCTGAGGCTTGTGAATTACTGCTACGCCAGGATTGCCGGACAGAATGTGGATTTATTGCTGTGTTTTGGAATTACTCCAGCCGTTCTCTTGTGGGGGTTTGTTTTTGATTTGAACTAATTCTGAAACGGCTGCTTTTTGTTTTGCTCGCCTGCAATTAAAGGGGAGACAACATTTTGCTTCTGGCCACACAAACCATCTTTAAACCAAGATGGATCAAACCCAACTGCAGCGTTTGGTGGAGCAGCAACAGCAACAGATAAATCAACTGATTCAGAGCAACCAGACTCTTCAAAATCAGGTGACACAATTAGTGAATCGTATTTCCAGCTTGCAAAGTCCTGCTGCTGCTCCCTCAGCCCCTCCCTTGAGGAAAAGCCCGGTATCCATGCCGGAGAAATTTTCAGGGCAAACGGACATGTTCCCGGCATTTATGGGGCAGTGCCAATTATTTCTATCTTTGAGGCCTGAAGACTTCCCAAATGACCGGGCTAAGGTAGGATTTATGATTAGCCTATTATCTGGGCAGGCTGCCAAATGGGCTACTCCCTTGTTAATTCAAGATAGCCCGTTGTTGGACAACTTTCAGGATTTTCTACAACAAATTAGGATTATGTTTGAAAATCCAATTAAAATGCAAACTGTGGCTAGACGGTTACGGGACATTTATCAGGGGAAACGTCCCCTGCAGGAATACATTGCAGAATTTCATTTGCTGTGTATGGACTCTAACTGGAACGAACCGGCTCATATGGATGCGTTCCAGGAAGGCTTGTCTGATACCATCAAGGATGAGTTAGTCCATGCAGAGCGGGCTTCAACTCTGGATGCATTGGTAATCCAGTGCTTACGTATTGAAGCCCGTTTACAACAGCGCGGAAGCAAACGGCCCGTTATGGAACCACCTTCTTTTTCTCGTGCACAAACCACGCCACCGAAAGTTTTTCAAACCACGGTTAAGACTGAGGAGCTGATGGAGTTAGGCGCACTCCGCCCTCCCTTAACGGCGCGAGAACGTTCGAGAAGGTTCCAGGAAGGCTTGTGCCTTTATTGCGGGGGTCCGGGACATTTTGCTAATTCCTGCACTCGGAGAGGGACTCGCAGACCCGTGCCTGAAACCACTCCTGGCCCGTCGGGAAACAGGGTAGGCCCGACCTCGGGGAAACCCTAGGTCGGGCACGTTCCACACCTCCACCTCAAATGGCTGAAGTAAATCCTGGCCCTCCTAGGCATTTACTTTTGGACACTCGAATCTTTTTGCAGTCCCAGAAGGAGGGAATTCCCGCCGTTGCACTGGTGGACTCAGGGGCTACAACCAGCTTTATGGACTGGGCTTTTGTCAAGCATTTTGAAATTCCATTGATTGCTGTGGATCCACCCATTAAGGTGGAAACCGTAGATGGGCGTGAGCTCAAGTCTGGGCCCATTCGTTTCGCCACCCAGCCAGTGCGTATGATTATTGGGGATCATGAGGAGGCGATAAGTTTTTATGTCACCTCGAACCTTCATCTCCCTTTGGTTCTCAGCGTGTCCTGGCTCCGTTTGCACGATCCGTTGGTGGCTTGGGCGCAGAACGCCATTTCTTTTCCAAGTCTCCAATGTGTGGACCACCTGAGACATATCTGCCTTGGTCAAGATATCGCCGCTCCTGCTGTCTCAATACCTTCGGAGTTAACGGACTTCTCCGATGTTTTCAGTGAACAGGAGGCAGATCAATTACCACCACATCGTGCTTATGATTGTCCCGTGGACCTGATACCGGATGCTCCATTGCCAAAGGGTCAGTTATACTCCATGTCGGAGCCCGAGTTGGTTGCGCTCCGAGAGTTTTTAGATAAAAACTTAGCTCGGGGATTTATTCGACCCTCGTCGTCCCCTCTTTCGGCTCCCGTTCTTTTTGTTAAAAAGAAGTCAGGAGAGCTTCGTTTATGCTGCGACTACTGACGGTTGAACGCCATCACAGTGAGGAATAGCTATCCTTTGCCGCTTATTCCGGAATTGATGGAGCGGTTGCGGGAGGCTACTATCTTCACTAAACTCGATCTGCGTGGGGCCTACAACCTGGTTCGGATGCGCAAGGGGGACGAGTGGAAGACGGCATTTGGCACTTGTTATGGTCATTTCAAGTACACCATCATGCCATTTGGTCTGACCAACGCTCCCGCGGTATTCCAGCATTTGATGAACGACATTTTCCGGGACATGCTGGATAGGTTTGTCGTGGTGTATCTGGACGACATTTTGATCTACTCTCAGTCCAGGGATCACCACCTTCAGAAGGTTCGTCAAGTGCTTCACCGTCTTCGGGAGCATAAACTCTACGCGAAACTGGAGAAGTGCTTCTTTTTTCAGTCGTCGATAGAGTTTTTAGGGCATATCATCTCTCCCGAGGGCATTGCTATGGACTCAAAAAAAGTCGAGGCCTTGTGTAGTTGGGAAGCCCCTCGTCGAGTAAAGGACGTGCAACGTCTTCTGGGGTTCGGCAATTACTATAGGACCTTCATTCCGGACTTTGCTAAGTTAATGGATCCCATCACTCAGCTCCTCCGTAAGAAGGTCCCGTTCCGGTGGGGGCCTCCGCAACAACAGGCTTTTGAAACTTTAAAGAAAGTGTTTGTGGCCGAGCCGATATTGAGGCATCCTGATCCGAATCGTCCATTTGTGGTCGAGACAGATGCCTCTAATGTAGCTATTGGGGCAGTATTGTTGCAAGCTCTGAAGGATGGTGCACCTCTTTTCCCTTGCGCATACTATTCTAGGAAGCTCACAGCTTCTGAGCGCAATTATACCATCTGGGAAAAGGAGTTGTTGGCTATTAAGGCTGCATTTGAGACCTGGCGACATCATCTAGAGGGGGCTCGGCACAAGGTGGAGGTTCAGACGGATCACCGAAACTTGGAACATTTGTCTACCGCCAAGAAGTTGAACCAACGTCAGATCCGGTGGTCATTGTTTTTCGCAAGGTTCAATTTTTCCGTCACTTATGTTCCAAGTGGACAGAATCGGAGAGCAGACGCGTTGTCTCGGAAACCCGAATATATCGGTCCCGAGGATGCTCTTCCTCCACGAACGGTGTTGCCACCGGAATCCTTGGCCTTACTTCAAGATCCAGTAGATTTGTGGGCTCGCATATGGGAGACGCAACGATTGGACGCGTGGATGCAGCAGAGACGGGGGGACGTTGGACCTGATTCCCCATGGTCCTTTGAAGAGGGCTTGCTACGACATTGGGGTTTATTATATGTACCCACCAGGTCGCTCAGAGCTTTCATCATGACGCAATGTCATGACAACCCCGCTGCTGGTCATTTTGGATTTTATAAAACTTTGCATTTGGTCACCCGGACTTTTTGGTGGCCTCGGGTTCGACACGATGTGTTTTCTTACGTCGCTTCTTGCATACAATGTAGACAAGCGAAAGCGGCGTCGGGTGCGCCCCCTGGACTCCTCCAACCATTGCCGACTCTGGGAAGACCATGGGGAGCGATCTCCATGGACTTTCTCACGCATTTACCATCCTCGTCGGGCTTCACAACAGTGCTCGTGGTAGTCGATATGCTGACTAAAATGGCTCATTTCATTCCCTGTCGGAAATTACCATCGGCCCGCACTATGGCCCAGTTATTTTTACAGCATGTCTTTCGTCTACATGGACTGCCGGATAGAGTGGTTTTGGATCGTGGGGTCCAGTTTACTGCGCAGTTTTGGAAACAGTTAATGGCGGTGTTACAAGTTCAGGTGTGCCTAGCGTCAGCGCACCATCCGGAAACTGATGGTGGGACTGAGAAGGTTATTGGCATTCTCACTCAATATTTGAGATGTTTTGTCAATCATCGACAAAACAATTGGGCAAAATACCTCCCATTGGCAGAATTCACCTTTAATAACTCTCAACATACCTCCACTCGTGTAGCGCCGTTTTTCGTGAATGTGGGTTATCATCCGCGATTCTTCCCGTTAACTTTGATGGATTCCCCGGTTCCTGAGACACAAGATTTTCTGGAGGAATTACAAGCGGTTCACTGTTTAGTAGTGCAACAACTCAAAAGGGCGAAAGAAGACTACAAACGGTTTGCAGACCGGTCACGCCGAGCAACGCCTCCGTTAGCTGTGGGTGACAAGGTGTGGTTATCCACAAGGCACCTTCGGGTCGATCGCCACCCGGAAGTTGGACCATCGTTTCATCGGTCCATTCCCGATTGAGGCGGTCATCAACCCTGTGGCATATCAACTCACCTTACTGCGCTCCATGCGCATTCACCCTGTTTTCCATCGTTCCCTCTTGGTTCCTGACTCCCGGAGTGTCCTCTGCGTGCTCCCGCTGGTACGGCTTCCCCATCAACGCCCGTGAGGAGGCTGATGTTGATGACACGGTGGTCAGCGTTACTGATTCGCGTTGGCTAAAGGGTCGTTTCCAGTACTTAGTCGGGAGGAGAGTGGATGACTCGGAGGTTTTTTCGTGGACAGATGCGTCCGCAGTTCATGCTCAGACATTATTCGGGACTTTCATGAACGTTTCCCTTTGAAACCGCATCCGGATCGTCAGACCCGGGGAAGGGCCTGCGGTGAGGGATAGTGTGGCTCCGGGTTTGGAATCTGCTCCTGTGGCAGATATGAGTTCGAGCGACGAAGATATGGCAGCAAAATATGAGCCGGCATTGCTTAGTGACTTGGATAGTAGCCAGGATGAGGAGATGGATGTAACAAGGGAGATAAACCTGATTTAATAGAGTTGTCAGGACCTTCGACCTCCTCTGGTTCGTTATCTGAGCAGCAGCCAGGCTGACAGGGAAGGCATGAGAGAGTTTTCCAGCGGAGATGACAATTTGGAGAACTTATGGCTTGACATCAGAAACAGAAGGAGGCTCAGACGCCAATCGCAATTAGGGAGGAGGCGTAGAGCCAATAATTAATTAGGGAAATTAACACAATCCATAAGTGGATAAAAGGACACGGCTGGGCTGGTGGAACTCGCCAGAAGCAAAGTGTCTAAATGGAGTGAAGATATGCAATAAACTCTCTGAGGCTTGTGAATTACTGCTATGCCAGGATTGCCGGACAGAGTGTGGATTTATTGCTGTGTTTTGGAATTACTCCAGCCGTTCTCTTGTGGGGGTTTGTTTTTGATTTGAACTAATTCTGAAACGGCTGCTTTTTGTTTTGCTCACCTGCAATTAAAGGGGAGACATAACAACTACTTATACAATTATAATCTTATACAATTATTTTTGACCAACATTTTCATTCTAATACATATATAATATCTCATTCCGGGTCTTCTTAGCCTAGTTATTTCATGTTCCGACTCTCACCTCTTAATTCCAGCCATTGGTAATATCTGTTCCATGTGTCATAATCTTCTGTCTCCCCTTTGTTTTTTTAATTCTAAGGTTAATCTGTTCAATTCTGTGCAAACTAATATCTTTTTTATTATCTCCTTTTCTGAAGGATTATTTTCACTTTTCCATTCCTGGGTGTATACCATTCTCGCTGCCATCAGAATGTGTAATATTATGTATATTGACTCTTTACTATAACCATTTGTTATAATTTCTAATAGAAATATTTCTGGTTTAAATTCTATACGTTGTCCAACCTTTTTTTCTAACCACATCTGGATTTGTTGCCAAAATTTCCTTACTTTTTTACCACTACATGTGGTAGTATGTACCTGGTGATTGTTTACATTTCCAACATTTCAGGGTTGTGTTACTAAACATTTTAGCCAATCTTGCCAAAGGAAGATGCCACCTGTAAAACATTATAGATTTTTGTATCATGTGGCCAATGTCAATTTCCTGTTTCTTTCCCAAAGTTTTTGCCAACTATCCAGCTCAATGTTAAATCCAAAGTTTTTAGCCCATACAACCATTGTCTCCTTAACTTGTTCTTCCTCCATTTTGTAGTGTAGCAAATATTTATATGTTATCTTTATCAATTTGTCAACAGTCCCCACTAATAGTTTATCTAATATTGTTAATTCTCTATAAATGCCCTATACTTTCACATCCTTCACCAGGGATGGGATTCTACCGGCTTGGACCAGTTCTATAGAACCAGTTGTTACTATTCTGTGCAGTTCAGAGAACTAGCAAATTTTGCCCCTGGCTGGCCCCTCCCCTCTCTGCCCACCCCTCCCCTCCCCACTCTTCTACCATTTTGAAGGAGGTTCTAGGTAATATCCTTCTAAATCCCTTCCTTATTTTATTACTTTTGTAATCTAGTTTTTTGTCTATTATTGCATTAAAGTCTCCTAAAATTCAAAGATTGTCACAGTCTATGTCATTTATAATATTATGTAGTTTTTCGTAGAATTGTTCTTGTCCCCCATTTGGTACATAAATTACAACTAGTAAAACCCGTTTTTGCTTTAGTATTATTTCCACAATTAAGATCCCTCCCTCCTCGTCATTGTAAATTTGCTTATCCTTAATATATAGTATAATATATATATGTTGCACATGCGCAATAATGAATAACTGGGCCGAGAAGGGAGGGGCGGGTGGGGGAGAATGAGACAAGGATTGTCATGCATGTGCAAAAAATGTCATGCATGCACAGTAAAAAAACTCAGTTTTGGGAGCGGAGGAGCGGCGGAGAGTGGCAGGGCCAGCCAGGGGTCTGTTTTACTGGTTCTTAGAACTACCGGTAATGTTAACAACTGGTTCTATAGAACCAGTGCAAAGCGGTAGAATCCCACCCTTTGTTGTCCTATAGAGTAAAAAAGAGAGAGAGTAAAGGATAGTACATCAACTTCAGGATGAAAATGGGAAACTACAACATACGATGGGGAAAAAAAGATTACTTATAAGTATTTTGAAAGTCTATACAAATGCAAAGAAACAGCGGATGAAAAAAATAAGAGATTACTTGAAAGGGGAAGGGATATTGCTAATAACAGATGAAATGAAGGAAATGTTAAATAAAGAAATAACTTTGATAGAACTGAAACAAGTGGTGAAAAAACAGAAAAACAACAAAACCCCAGGTTCAGATGGGCTTCCGGGAGAAATTTATAAAACAATGGGTGAACTAATGGAACCATTAATGCTAGAAGTGCATAATGATATATTGATGAAAGCAAAATTACTGGATTCATGGAGAGAGGCATTTATCTCCTTAATATCAAGAGGATACAGATAACAAACAAATTCAAAATTATAGGCCAATATCATTATTGAATTCTGATTATAAAATATTTACAACTGTAATAGCAGAAAGATTGAAAAAAATATTCACTTAATTTAGCCACTAAAAGAAGAAAAGTATTCCATAAACTAGAAAAATTAAAATCCAAGAAAGAAATACTTAGACTCTTGTAATTAGAGAAAAGATATCTTTTACTGGAAGTCAAGTGGTAGCAACAAGAGAATTCTGAATCTGAGGAAATAGGCACGTACATCATATATATCAAGGGAGTGAAATGTCCCCACCACCAATAGTTCAAACGGTTCTTCCAATTAAAAGTAGTGAAACTCATCATGTGGACATCTCCAGGTGGTGATGATTAGTTGACCTTGGCTTACTCAGATAAAGGTTTGCAGTTGCGCAGAGAAGAGAACACCAAGTAAGAAATAAAAACCCTCTGTCAGCCTCAAGATATCTTCACCCCTAACTATCAAGATATCTTCACCCCTAACTATTGCTTATTTGTTGCTATGCTCTTTCTCTCTCTTTCGGCTGTCATGAAACGGTGGGAGGGGGGGAATCTTGGAGGGGAAGAAGGCAGGAGGTGTTTTGCATTCCTTTGCTGGGTTAAGAAAGGGAGGGGGATTCTTTGTTTTAACTTTCCATTTCTTCGCTAGCCTCTGTCCTTTTTTCTGTGCAGCTGCGAACTTTATCAAAATATGTCAAGGTCACTGACAGTAGCCTCATCATCACCTGGAGATGACCATATGATCCTATTCAGAAGTTTTAATTGGAAGAATCATTTGATCTTTGGAGGGGGGGAGAAATTCTATCCCTTTGTATATGCATTTTACCCGCCAATATCTCAGTTTCGGAATTGATTCTGTTGCTACCATTCAATTTCCAGTAAAATAATAATTCTGCTCTACACCATGGAGTCTGAGTATTTCTTTCTTGGGATTTAGTAGGAGCACAGTCTGACATTATTCCGAAACTCAGACATCAACCCACCCAGAGAAAACAGCAACTTTTCTTCCGAGGGGGTTTCATCTCATGTCGTCTCCAGCCAGCGATGAAGAGGACCAGGGAACTGTGGGGGGGCAGCCGTTGTTGCTACCAGAGATGCCGGCTGCTGACTTACTGGCCGACCTGACTCTGGAAGAAACCCCAGCTGAGATGCCCAGATGGTCGTTGGGGGTTGGTTGGAGAGATCGGGACGACCCCCCTCCTCCCAGAATCACTGTAAGACGAAGGGGTGCGAAGGAACGGCTGTGGCAGGAGGGGGAGGAGATGGAATGCAAGCTGGATCAAGGCGGCAGATTCCTTATGGATGTTTATGAAAAGCCCGGCACGGCTCCAAGGTATGAGGGGGAAGAGGAAGCGAAGTCAGCCCGGGGAAGTAGAGCTACCCCCACCCCCCTAGCCCAGCCTACGCCGGCGCAGCCACCCACAGCCGCCTGGGGAGCCCCAGCAATAGGTGTGCTTCCTGGAAGACGCCCCCTGCCTCCCTTAGATGTGAAATTTGGAGGAAATCCCAGAGACTTGGGGTTTTTCCTGGTACAAGTGGGAAGCTATATGGCAGAATTTGAAAGGGAGTTCAATTCTGAAGCAGCCAAAGTGAGATGTGTTACCAGGACCCTGGAAGGGATGGCAGCAGACTGGGTGGTGACTTTGTTCAATGATAACTCCCCCCAACTGCGAAACCTTGATGTTTTCATGACTGCATTGAGGAGAAGTTTTGAGGACCCCTTGGCAGAGAGAAGAGCTAGAATCAAAATGAAAACCTTAACCCAAGGGGGGAGATCGGTTGCAGATTACACCCAGGAGTTCAGGCAGTTGGTCTCCTGTCTCCGAGGCTGGCCCCAAGAGGCCCTGGTGGAAACCTACAAAGACGGCTTAAATGAAGATGTATACCACATGTGCATCTCCCGGAGGGACCCACGTGATTTGCAGTCATGGTACTTGCTGGCGGAAGAGGTGGATATTGATCTGGCTCGAAGCAGACACAGAGGAGGCCCTGGCTGGAGAAAACTACTCCCCCCACGGCTCCAAGAGACCTCCACTCCCCAAAGAGGAGGGATGGCGGCAAGGGCCAAGACCACAGCCTGCTTCCGTTGCGGGAAGGGGGCCACCGGATGGCGGAGTGCCGAGTCAAGTTGGTCCCACCGAAGACGCAGGGTCCAGGGAGGAAGCCGAAAAACCCCCAACCAAGCCCCCGCGAGACCGGACTGAAGGCGAGGGAGGTTGTAGAGGTCGCCCTTCCAGCGGGAGAGGAGCTGGGACCTCCAACCCTACTCGACGAGAACGAGACCGATTCGGAGGATGACGCCTCAGTAAGTCCTACCCAGGGGCCCATGACCATCCCAATAAAGTTAAGGGAGCCTACATCGGGGACCGAGGGAGAGATGTTGGCCTTGTTGGACTCGGGGTGCACGAGGTGTGTAATTAACATGAAAGTAGTTAAAAATATGGGCATCGGACTGAGAACTTTAAGAACGCCCATAGCTTTCTGTCAATTGGATGGATCTGTGGTGGGAGGTTGCCCGGTGAGCTGTATAACGGAACCCTTAGAGATGACCATGGGAACTCACTGCGAGATCTTATGCTTTATTGTGGCCCCTGGGATGGAACAGCCTTTAATATTGGGATTACCTTGGCTTCGGAAGTGGAACCCCCAGGTGAACTGGAGAGAGGGGTGGATACGCATCCGCACCAATCGGCCACCGGAAGGGGAGGAGCCCCACCCTCAGGAGGGGGAGGAGAAGTCCCATCCGAAGCCCCAAGTTCCGGCCGAGGCAGCTTCCGCAGGTGTCAAACGAGCGGATGGGGAGGAGAAAATCCCGAAGGAGTACTGGGACTTAAGAGAAGTGTTTAGCGAAGAGGCCTCTGATGAGCTCCCTCCCCATCGATCAACCGATTGCAGCATTGAATTTCTACCGGGGGTAACGCTCCCGAAACCGAAGCTGTATTCGATGACACCGGGGGAGCTGGAAGAACTGAGAGCGTTCATCGACAAGAACCTGAAACGTGGTTTCATCACGCCTGCCAGACCTCGAGTGGCGGCCCCCGTAATGTTCCACGAGAAGAAAGACGGCTCAAAACGTCTGGTGGTGGACTACCGAAATTTAAACGCTGTGTCGGTGGAGAACGTGTACCCCCTCCCCCTGATGAAGGACATGCTAGCCCACCTGGCGAAGGGGAAGATTTTCACAAAGTTGGACTTGAGGGAGGCATACTACAGGATCCAAATTAAGAAAGGTGACGAGTGGAAGACTGCGTTCAACTGCCTGATGGGTTGTTTCCAGTTCAACGTTCTTCCTTTCGGCCTACAGGGGGCGCCCGCTGTTTTCATGCAAATGATAAATCAAGTGCTTCACGAACATCTATACAAGGGGGTTCTGGTCTACCTTGATGATATTCTCATCTACACGGAGAATAAAGACAAACATGTGAAACTGGTACGCTCGGTGTTGCACAAGCTGAGGGCAGCCAAACTGTATGCCAAACTGTCCAAGTGTGAGTTCCATCAAGAAAAAATCGACTACTTGGGATATCGTATCTCTCCCAAGGGCATCGAGATGGATCCAGAGAAAGTGCGAGCTGTATTGGATTGGGCCCCCCCGAGAACCCGGAAGCAACTTCAAAGTTTTCTTGGGTTTGCCAACTTCTATCGGCAATTCATCCCGTCTTTTGCAAAAATAGCCATGCCCATCACCAACCGCCTGAAGACAAAGGGGGAAGCGAAACCAAAACCCAGCCAACCGTTGAACTGGTCCATGGAATGCCAAGCCGCATTCGAAAAGCTTAAAAGACTTTTCGCTGCAGAACCAGTATTGAAACACCCCGACATGGACGCCCCTTTCGTGATCCAAGCTGATGCAAGCGATGTGGCGGTGGGGCGGTCTTACTTCAATTAAATGAGAAGGGGACGCTACAGCCGTGCGCTTATACCTCCCGTAAATTGACTGACACTGAAAGGAGATGGGCCGTCTGGGAGAAGGAAGCGTTTGCAGTCTGTTGGGCTCTACTAGCCTGGAGACATTTTTTGGAAGGAGCGAAACATCCATTTGAGGTATGGACGGACCATAAAAATCTGGAAGCTTTAAAGACTTCTCGAAAGCTATCTCCTAAGCAGGTTAGGTGGGCTCAGTTTTTCAAGCGATTCAATTTCTCGTTGAAGTATATCCCAGGGGGAAAATTTTTTATGGCGGATGCTTTGTCTAGAATGCCTCAATACAACAGTATCCGAAAAGAAGTGGTAAGACCAATCGTGTCCACTACACAGTTGGCTGCTCCCGTAGTTACCAGAGCACAAAAAGGGACCAGGAGAGAGATCTGTCCACTGACCTGATGGAACGATTTAAGGAGGCTTTGAAAACAGATGAGTGGTTCCTAGCAAATGCGAATAATTGCACCGTTCGAGATGGTTTAGCCTGGATAGGTGCAAAATTGTATGTACCTCAAATCCTGAGAAGCCAAGTTTTACAATAAACTCATGATTCTAAAGTGGCTGGTCATTTTGGGTTTGTGAAGACTCTACATTTGGTGAAACGGCAGTTCTGGTGGCCTTCGCTGAAAAAGGACATTGAGACTTATGTGGCGAGCTGTCCAGTTTGTGCTTTAGCAAAAAGGCCTCCTGGTAAACCACCAGGTTTGTTGCAGAATGTGGCCAGGCCAACTGCTCCTTGGAAGGAAATTTCCATGGACTTTATAGTAGATCTACCCGAGAGTGTTGGACACACTGTCATTTGGGTAGTGACTGATTTGTTCTCCAAACAAGCCCATTTCATCCCTTGCTCCAAGATTCCTTCAGCGAAATCATTGGCCAGAATGTTCATTATACATGTCTATAGGTTGCACGGCGTTCCTGAGCGTGTAGTTTCTGATCGGGGGGTCCAATTTACCTCGAACTTTTGGAGGGAATTCTTGAAGTTGATAGGCTCCACCCAGAGCTTAAGCTCCGCCCATCACCCCCAAACTAATGGGGCCTGTGAGAGGACAAACGGGGTGTTAGAACAATACCTCAGATGTTATATAAACTATCAGCAAGACAATTGGGTGGACTTACTGCCTTTTTGGAGGTGGCGTATAATAACTCTGTACACAGTAGTACAGGGTTTACTCCTTTCAAAGTAGCCACGGGACAAGATTTTGTGCCCATACCTGAACTGCCTCGAGAAAAACCCAATGTCCAATCGTTGGACGACTGGATATCTAAACTTCAACTAAATTGGCCGGTCGCTCGCAAAGCTCTGGACGAGGCACACCAATCTCATAAGAAATTTGCTGACAGAAAGAGAGCCCCACAGATGTTGTATAAGGTGGGTGATAAAGTTTTCCTCTCGACCAAATACTTGCAGACTACCCAGAAATCGAAGAAGTTGGGTCCTAAGTATGTGGGACCTTTTCCCATTGAGAGGATTGTAAATCCGGTGACTGTTCAACTGACTTTACCAAAGACTCTTCGTCGTATTCATCCAGTTTTCCACATCAGTTTGTTGAAACCAGAACATACCAGTACCTTGCAACTGACCCAGTCTGATCCCCCCGTATCCCTGTTGATCGAGGGGGAACAACATTTCGAGATTAAAGAAATTCTAGACTCTAGGAAATGGAGGGGTCGTGTCCAATATCTTGTAGCGTGGAAACATTTTCCTCCTTCCTATGCTGAATGGGTTAATGAGAAAGACATTAGGGCCCCTCAACTGCTTAAGGAATTTTATGCCAAATATCCTGATAAACCATAGAAATGTATGCCAATGTTAATATATGATTGTTTTTTCTTACAGGGACTAATGTCCTTCTTCTAGGGGGTCCGAATGTCAGCCTCAAGATATCTTCACCCCTAACTATCAAGATATCTTCACCCCTAACTATTGCTTATTTGTTGCTATGCTCTTTCTCTCTCTTTCGGCTGTCATGAAACGGTGGGAGGGGGGAATCTTGGAGGGGAAGAAGGCAGGAGGTGTTTTGCATTCCTTTGCTGGGTTAAGAAAGGGAGGGGGGATTCTTTGTTTTAACTTTCCATTTCTTCGCTAGCCTCTGTCCTTTTTTCTGCGCAGCTGCGAACTTTATCAAAATATGTCAAGGTCACTGACAGTAGCCTCATCATCACCTGGAGATGACCATATGATCCTATTCAGAAGTTTTAATTGGAAGAATCATTTGATCTTTGGAGGGGGGGAGAAATTCTATCCCTTTGTATATGCATTTTACCCGCCAATATCTCAGTTTCGGAATTGATTCTGTTGCTACCATTCAATTTCCAGTAAAAGAATAATTCTGCTCTACACCATGGAGTCTGAGTATTTCTTTCTTGGGATTTAGAAGGAGCACAGTCTGACACCCTCCTCAGTTTATACAATATTAGTTAGTAACATCTCCAGTCCGTTTCCCATACTTTCCCCCCTTCCTCCCCCCATTACTCATGACAGCCAGAAAGAAGATCTTGAAGGCTGACATTCGGCCCTCCTAGAAAAAAGACGTTAGTCCTATAAAAGAGGGAAATATAAAAGGCACGAATTAATAACCAGTCAACATAAAAGAGACACGTATCTAGGGTTTATCAGGATAATTAGAACGAAATGCTCTGTCAAGCTTAGGGGCTCTAACATCTTTTTCATTGACCCACTCAGCCTGGGAAGAAGGGAAATGCTTCCAAGCAACCAAATATTGGAGCCGACCCCTCCATCTTTGAGAGTCTAGAATTTCTTTAACTTCAAAATGTTGTCCACCGTCAATAAGCAATGGTACAGGAGGGTCAGATCGGAAGTATGTTCAGGTTTTAACAAACTAACGTGGAAAACTGGGTGGATTCGTCGAAGGCTTTTAGGTAATTTCAATTGGACTGTCACAGGGTTTACAATTCGTTCAATCGAGAAAGGACCAACATACTTAGGACCAAGTTTCTTTGACTTTTGAGTGGTTTGTAGATATCTGGTGGACAAAAAGACTTTATTGCCCACTTGATATGGTGTTGGTGGAGTCCTCTTTTTGTCTGCAAATTTCTTATGAGCCTGATGTGCATCATCCAAAGCTTTACGAGCGACTGGCCAATTAAGCTGGAGTTGTGTTATCCATTCATCTAATGACTGAATACTAGGCCTCTCACAAGGGAGTTCAGGTATGGGTACAAAGTCTTGTCCCAATGCCACCTTGAAGGGGGTAAATCCAGTACTACTATGGATAGAATTGTTATATGCCACTTCAGCAAATGGAAATAGGTCAGCCCAATTATCTTGCTGATAATTTATGTAACATCTAAGGCAGGGGTGGGCAAACTACGGCCCGCGGGCCACATCCGGCCCGTTGGTCTGTCCAATGCGGCCCGCCCCTGAAAAAAAATTGCTGCCATTGGTCTGTCCAATCCGGCCCGCCCCTGAAAAAAATCGCTGGGCGTGGTGTATTGCCCAGTGCCGCGTGGCCCCCAAAGCTGCAAAACAGTGCAGAGCGATCTAGGGGTAGGAAAGAAAAGAAATTTGCAAAGGCCTCAGCTGGGAGTTTGAAATCACCTTCGAGTGCGACCTCTCCGAAGGTGAGTCCCGCCGATCCCCTTTTTTCCCGGGGCTTCCAGGCTTAAACTTTGCAAAGGCAAAGCTTGCAGGCTGGAGCATCTTCCCGCCGAGGAGGAGCGGGAAGGGCTCCACCCAGCAGGCGAGGCGGGCTGCTTGAGCCACCTAAAGCTAGGCCGCTGCTGGTGGAGCCTTGCCCTGCCTTGGTGCCCGTTTCCTGGCTCGGCGGTCCTGCTCGGGCGGCACTTTAAGAGCCTGCTCCCAGCACCCAAGCAACTTCCCAGCAACTTTCCGCTTCGTTTTAACTCGCGGGCGCTCGCGCCTGGCCCCGAGCCACTTGGTGGAGGGAAGCCTGGCAGGTGGGTGGGCTGCTTGGAGGAGGCGACCCGGCGGTGCTCCGGGCTTCCCCTCCGCCGTGCGGCTCGGGCGGCGCGGCGCCCGCAAGTTAAAGCGAGCGGAAAGTTGCTGGGAAGTTGCTCGGTTTTCCGGGCTTCCAGGGCTTTGCAAAGGCAAAGTTTGCAGGCTGGAGTGTCTTCCCGCCGAGGAGCGGGAAGGGTTCCGCCCGGCAGGTGGGGCGGGCTGCTTGGAGCGGGCTGCTGTGCAGCTCGGGCGGCGCGAGCACCCGCGAGTTAAAGCGAAGCCGAAAGTTGCTGGGAAGTTGCTCGGTTCCGGGGCTTCCAGGCTTAAACTTTGCTCGGGCGGCACTTTAAAAGCCTGCTCCCAGCACCCGAGCAACTTCCCAGCAACTTTCGGCTTCCTTTTAACTCACGCGCCTGGCCCCGAGCCGTGTGGCGGAAGGAAGCCTGGCGGGCGGGCGGGCAGGCTGCTTGGAGGAGGCTCTGGGCTTCCCCTCCGCCAGGCACGGCGTCTGCGAGTTAAAGCGAAGCTGAAAGTTGCTGGGAAGTTGCGTGAGTTTCCGGGGCTTCCAGGCTTAAACTTTGCAAAGGCAAAGTTTGCAGGCTGGAGCATCTTCCCGCTGAGGAGCAGGAAGGAATCCGCCCGGCGGGCGGGCGGGCTGCTTAAACTTTGCTCGGGTGGCACTTTAAAGCCTGCTCCCAGCACCCGAGCAACTTCCCAGCAACTTTTAACTCGCGGGAGCTCGCGCCTGGCCCCGAGCCGCCACGGCAGCCTACTCCAAGCAGCCCACCCCGCCCGCCGGCGGAACCTTCCAGCTCCTCGGCGGGAAGACGCTCCCGCCTGCAAACTTTGCCTTTGCAAAGCCCTGGAAGCCCCAGAAACCGAGCAACTTCCCAGCAACTTTCGGCTTCCTTTTAACTCACAGGCACTCGCGCCTGGCCCCAAGCCGTGCGGCGGAGGGGAAGCCCGGCGGGCGGGTGGGCGGACTGCTTGGAGGAGGCTCCGGGCTTCCCTCCGCCAGGCACGGCGTCTGCGAGTTAAACGAAGCTGAAAGTTGCTGGGAAGTTGCTTGGGTTTCCGGGCTTCCAGGCTTAAACTTTGCAAAGGCAAAGTTTGCAGGCTGGAACGTCTTCCGCCGAGGAGCAGGAAGGATTCCGCCCGGTGTGCGGGCTGCTTAAACTTTGCTCAGGCGGCACTTTAAAAGCCTGCTCCCAGCACCCGAGCAACTTCCCAGCAACTTTCGGCTTCCTTTTAACTTCCGGGCGCTTGCGCCTGGCCCCGAGCCACGCGGCAGAGGGAAGCCCGGTGGGCGGGCAGGCTGCTTGGAGGAGGCGACCGGCGGTGCTCCGGCAGCAGCAACAGGCAGTTTCGCCCGGGCTCCGCTCAGGTGTCCGGCTGGGGCTGTCAGGAGTTGCTACCGCCGGCGCAGCTCCATGCGGCTCCAGTCCCGCGTTGCCTTGGGAAGGAAAAGGCAAAACCAGGAGCCGCTGAGCCTGAGCCTCCGGTACCGCTGCTCCCATTGCAAAGCACCGCCGCGGCTCTTCCTTTTGCCTTTCCCTTCCCGAGGCAACACGGGACTGGAGCCGTGCGAGCCGCGCCAGTGGTAGCAACTCCTGACTCAGGGGGCCTCCGAGGGGGGGGAAGGAGGAGAGAGGGGGGAAAGGGCGATTCCCAAAAATCTTGCGCTGACCCGGCCCGTCTGTCAAATTTTAAAAGTCAATGCGGCCCCCGAGCCAAAAAGTTTGCCCACCCCTGATCTAAGGTATTGATCCAATACCGCATTAGTTCTCTCACAGGCCCCATTAGTTTGGGGATGGTGGGTGGAGCTTAATCCCTGGGCGGGGCCCAATAACTTCAGGAACTCCCTCCAAAAGTTCGAGGTAAATTGAACACCCCTGTCAGAGATTATACGTTCAGGAACCCCATGTAATCTATAGATATGCAATATAAACAGTTTAGCCAACGTTTTTGCAGATGGAATCTTCGAACAAGGTATGAAATGTGCTTGCTTGGAAAACAAATCAGTTACCACCCAAATAACCGTGTTTCCCCCGCTTTCGGGTAATTCCACTATAAAGTCCATAGAGATTTCCTTCCACTGAGCCTTGGGGTCTAGCCACATTTTGTAACAACCCTGCTGGCTTACCAGGAGCTCTCTTGGCTGATGCACAAGTAGAACAGCTAGCCACATAAGTCTCAATGTCCTTCTTCAAAGTAGGCCACCAGAATTGCTGCTTAACTAGGTGTAAGGTTTTCACAAATCCAAAGTGACCAGCCGCTTTAGAATCATGAGCTTGTTGTAAGATTTGGCTCCTCAGTTTCTCTGGCACATATAACTTGGCTCCTACCCAGGCCAGTCCCTCTCTAACTGTACAGTTATTCAAATGAGCCAGGAACCAATCATCAAGTTTTAGAGCATCCTTTAATTGTGCAGTCAAACCATTCGATAGATCCATTTCCTTCTTCTTCTTTTGGGTTCTAGTAACTACTGGAGCTGCCAACTGTTCGATTGGGACAATCGGCCGTACTACTTCCTGGCGAGCACTATTATATTGAGGTAGTCTAGATAGAGCATCCGCCATGAAGTTCCTCCCCCCTGGAATGTACTTCAATGAAAAATTAAACCGCTTAAAGTACTGAGCCCAGCGAACTTGTTTGGGGGACAGCTTCCGAGGCTTTTTTAAGGCCTCCAAATTCTTATGGTCAGTCCACACCTCAAATGGGTGTTTTGCTCCATCCAAGAAATGTTTCCAAGTCAGTAGGGCCCAACGAACTGCAAAAGCTTCTTTTTCCCACACGGCCCACTGTCTTTCGGTTTCAGATAATTTATGGGAGGTATATGCACAGGGTTGTAAAATCCCCTTCTCATTTATTTGCAGCAATACCGCTCCAACTGCCACATCACTTGCATCGGCTTGGATTATGAAAGGAGCATCCATGTCCGGGTGCTTTAGTACTGGTTCAGCAGCAAACAGTCGTTTCAGCTTTTCAAAGGCCGCTTGACATTCCATGGACCACTCCAGTGGTTTACTAGGCTTTGGTTTCACCTCCCCTTTGGTTTTTAGGAGGTTTGTGATAGGCAGTGCTATCTTTGCAAAAGCCAGGATAAATTGTCGGTAAAAATTGGCGAATCCCAAGAAACTCTGAAGTTGTTTTCTGGTGCATGGGGGGGGGGGGGCATTCCAACATAGCACGCACCTTCCCTGGATCCATTTCTATGCCCTCATGTGAGATGCGATACCCCAAATAGTCAATTTTCTCCTGATGGAATAAGCGCACCAACGTGCCTACCATCCCTGTCCTATTGTTTCTCTTTTTCTTTTATTTTTCTTATATGTACCCATTTCATGTATTCACAACTATGTATACATTTATACTTATTATCTTGTAAACAATTGGCAAATCAAATAAATAAAATAAATAAATAAAATAAATAAATTTAGCATACAACTTAGCAGCTCGGAGTTTCTCTAAAACTGATCGCACTAGTTTCACATGTTCATCCCAAGTCTCCGTATAGATAAGGATATCATCAAGGTAGACCAAAAACCCCTTATATAAATGTTCATGTAAGACCTGATTAATCATCTGCATGAATACTGCTGGGGCTCCCTGTAGGCCAAATGGAAGAACACGGAATTGGAAACAACCTATCGGGCAGTTAAAAGCGGTTTTCCATTTGTCCCCTTCCTTAATTCGAACCCGGTAGTACGCTTCTCTCAAGTCGAGCTTCGTAAAAATCTTCCCCTTGGCCAGGTGGGCCAGCATGTCCTTCATCAGGGGGAGGGGGTACATGTTTTCCACGGAAATGGTGTTCAGGTTTCTGTAATCAACACATAAGTGAAAGGAGCCATCTTTCTTTTCACGGAACAGTACTGGGGCCGCTACCTGGGGTCTAGCGGGCTGGATGAAACCACGTGCCAAATTTTTATCGATAAATGACCGCACCTGTTCTAATTGCCGCGGTGTTATCGAGTACAGCTTCGGTTTCGGGAGTTTCACCCCAGGTAAATCACGATCAAATGAGGTGCTAATACCACTCTATAAAGCCTTAGTAAGCTCAATCCTAGAGCACTGCATCCAGTTTTGGTCACCACACCGACCAAAAAAGATGTTGAGACTTTAGAAAAAGTGCAGAGAGGAGCAACCAGGATGATTAGGGGACTGGAGACTAAAACATATGAAGAACAGTTACAGGAACTGGGCTTGGCTAGTCTAGTGAAGAGAAGAATCAGGGGAGACATGATAGCAGTCTTCCAATATTTGAGGGGCTGCCACAGTGAGGAAGGGGTCAAGCTATTTTCTAAAGCACCTGTAGGCCAGACAAGGAATAATGGATGGAAACTGAACAAGGAGAAATTTAGCCTGGAAATAAGGGGAATTTTCTGACAGTGAGAAAAATCAACCAATGGAACAGCTTGCCTTTGGAAGTTGTGGGAGCTTCATCGCTTGAGACTTTCAAGAAGAGATTGGACTGCCATTTGTCAGAAATGGTGTAGGATCTCCTGCTTGGGTGGGGAGTTTGGACTAGATGACCCACAAGGTCCCTTCCAACTCTATTAATCTGTAAACAATGATAACCTGGGCTAAAATATTTGGTTATTCAATAGATTTAGGTAAATGGCAGAAACTGTGGGATAGTAAATTAACAATGTCAATGGCATATAGGAAAATCTATATAAAATGTTTTATAGGTGGCATTTACTACCAACAAGACAAAGATGCTTGAAATCTGTCAGCTAAATGTGGGAGATGTGATCAGATACCAGGTTCATATTATCATATGTGGTTGACATGTCTAAAGGCAAAAAAATATTGGACTAAAATACACACATGGTTAGAAAAAAATGATAAAGCAATGTCTAGATTTGAAACCAGAAATATTTCTGTTGGGTAGCTTACCAGAACAGTGTAATAAAGGGAATACATATTTAATTTTACATGTGTTAATAGCAGAAAGAATTGTGTTTGCACAATGGAAAATGAAGAGATCCCTGCAGAGGAAAGTGTTAAAAAATATTAGAATGTGCCGAGATGGATAGACTAATGCTTAAAATAAAAGGAAAAGAAGAAACAGAATACATCTTAACATGGGACTTATTTTACCAATCAATAACTAACAGAAAACAGAGGTTAGAAATTTAAGACTAAAAGAATCATTAATTATATAACTGAAAATTATTTAAAACGGAGAAGCTAATTGTACTACTATGATATGATTAATATTGATATGTATACTATGATTACCATTATGATTATTGTTGTATCTTTACTCAAAAACTAATTGTACCCAGACAACATGTTCTTCAGATAGATATGGAGTTTTTAATGTATATTTTTAAAAAATGTATTAATAAAACATATATTAAATAAAAAAGTTCAGACTTTCCAACTTCTCATGAAAAATAAAAATCTCACAAGGTTAGAAGGTCTGAACTAATTTTTTTTTACCATAATCCCACAGACTACTTTTGTTGCCCTGCATGTGGCGGCAGATAACTGGACTTCTACATGAATGCATCCATTGCCTCCTGTGTGCCTGCCCACCGGGATGATATAGGCCGGGCAGAAGAGACGCAGGCCAGCTCCTTACACTTTCCAGTATGGCCGCACGGGCCGGATCTGATCTCATCATGGGCCTTGAGTTTGATACCTCTTTATTAGGGAATACCTTGTTTAAGTCAGTACAGTATAAGAGAAATGATATACAACTTCTTTGGCTGAATCCATGATTGTCATATCTTCTAGATCTAATTTTAATAATAGGACTATAATAATATTGCAATTCTAACACTTTTCTAACATACAGAAGTATTCTGTTTAGAAACTTATACTTTTTTCTTTCTCTGAGCTACTTACTTTTCCACAGGGCTTTTAAAAAATAAATATATAAATCAGTCTGTTCACTATTCCATCTTTCCTCCAGGTACTTGAGGGGAAAAAGAAAAAGTATGTAGCTCATGGAAAGAAAAATAGGAATTGCTACATTATTTCAAAATTCAATTACTCCTGTCTCAAAGCTGCAGATTTATGAAACCCTACTTTTTAAAGATAACTATCTTTTCAAATATCTTGGACCGGTCTTATAAGCATAATTTGTTGTAATGATAGTTAACATTCTGCATCTAAAAATATAAGCATTATTTTTAATTCCTATTTATATGATAGACATTTTTTAGTTTGTTAAGAAATATTGGCATCAATATTTCAATTTAAAATGACCCATTTTGAATAAAACCATGAAATTTGTCATACTCGCTATAGATTTACCTACTGCAAACATTTTAGTATGGTTCCCAGAAAATATAACATCTCCACCAATAATTATTACATTGTTGTTCTGTTATTTTATTTACTTTAAATATTATTACCCCAACAAAAACACATATATACCAACACATTTCTAATATGTCTGAAAACCAGGTTTTCATTTTGCTGTTGAAAATAAACAGAGAGCATGCTTTACAAGAGACATGACACTGAATCAACTCACCACTTCATTTGAGGACAAAAATTTAAGAAATATTTTTTTAAAAAAATATTAGTACTTATTAAATGTATTTCCAGAAATCACAGCTGTACTTCCAATACTAGAAAAAGAAGTGACATATACCCTTCACTATCAAGGTCTACTTACATTTTGTAGCATTTTGTGGGCAAAGTCAGTGAAGCAAAGCAACATCTATTTTCAGGAAGGCCTTGAAAAGATTTCAACAACATACATGTATCTCCCATTGTGAGCATCTATCAAGAAAATAAATACAGAAAGAAGATTTTCAAAGGGATTCAAAGAATCAAAATGCTGCAGACTGTATATGGGGCAGGAAACATAATAGTCACTAGCAATTTATCAATTTTAAGATGGACAATTTAGGACCAAGTTCTGTGAATCAAAAACTACATGAGAGATCTATGCAAGTTTTAAACTTGCACTTTGTTACTCTTTATTAGTGTGAAGAAAACTGTTTTGGCATAATTTAACTTGAATTATATTAGTAATATATACTTTATAGAATGAATTTATTCAATAAACAGTAAGTTTCAGACTGAAGTTTATTTGTTCATTAGACTTATATGCTTTTAAAAAAATATCAGGGCTGAGTGCAGAGTTTCCTTTTTCTATTATTCCTTCTGTTGGAAGAAATGTCCATTTAGGTTCAGTTCCAAGTGGGAAGAAAGACACTGGAAAAATGGAGACTGCTTGGAAGGATGGTTCAATGATGGACAGGACCACATGGTTTGAGGTCTTGGGCAAAATTGAGCTCACAAAGACTTAGACATACATACACATATACAAAAACAAGGAGAAAAGAGAGGAAAACAGAGCTCTCAGGTTTACACACATTGGTCATTCCCACCATAAATCTCAGTTAAATTAGGGGTCTGGGAGGACTCCGCTGCTCTCTACAGTCCTCACTCACAGTTTTCAGACTCAGGAGAGTCCTGAAGGACACCTGCTTGCTTCCAGAGGAAGGGCCCCTTCCTTTCACAGGGCTTTGCTTAGTGACTTCCCAGCTAGTTGCCCCAGTTCAACTCTCTCATTCACTTTTCCATTCCATTTCACACACTCTCATCAGGTGTTGTCTGCTGCTGACCTTAAATTCAGTCATTCTTTTCTCCATCCCACCCCCCCATCTGAATAAATAACAAACATAAATTAATTTTAGTTTTCTTTGTTTTATTTTAAAAAGCTAGTTACCTAATAGTAACTGTTTAACATTCTTTTTAATTTTACATGGTTGATTCCTAAAGTTATGCTGAGTGTAAAATTTAAAGGCAATATAGTTAAATGTGATGACCCGGGGCATGACACAAAAATGACAAAGTCACCAAAGTAGAATACATTCCCTTTAATGCCTCCAACTTGGCCCCAATGTCCAATTATCCTCAGCTGGATAACAAACTCTTCAAAAAATAGTCTACGAAGAGCAGAAATGCAGTCTGAACTCAAAGTAAAGATAATTAGAAATAAAAAAAACCAACACAAATCACACTGAAGTAATTAACACGGCAGGCCAGGATGATAAATTGCAGACTTTCAAAGGATAATGCAGCACCCACAGTTGGGAGGATGCCAAAACCCAGATAAGGCTTGACCAAGATAATGCACACTTGGCTTCCAGCGAGGAGCCGTGTGCAAACACCCCACTCTTGTTCTCCCAGCTGCAACTAATGAAAGGGATCAGGAACTTCTTCTCTTTCATAAGTCACATTGCTCCCTTCTCTGTTCCTCCCTGCATGCCCTAGGATGAAGAGAGGATGGCCATGGGTCTTCCTCTGAATGTCCAGCCGGACTGTGGCCTTCCTCTGTTTCTTCCACATCCACTGGAGCCACACTCCCACTCCTTATCAGCTGCTCAATCTCCCCCTCAGAAGCAGACTCCAACAAAGGCATAACAGTTAATATTCCAGAGACTAACTTGAGGCAGATTAGTTTATACTAACTACCCTAGTTATTTATCCACATGAAATAATACATTATTTATCCTCATAACTCAGTGAAATAAGATTGCCTGAGAATGAGTAACTAAAGTTTAACATCATTACCATGTGGACCTAACCTCTATTCCTATCCAACATCCAAAATATGCTTTCTAAACTCTGCTACTTTTAACAAGGCAAACTAGCTAATCACCAGGCATTGTTTGTGAAGAAAAAAGATAAAATCATAACTGGAAAGTACTAATAGGAACAGAAATTTCATGAACTAGAGAAATGTTGTTGCTTTCACTAGTTTTCCACATATTTGTTGGGTGCTGTAGAAGGAACTTCTCTCGCCATTGTTCTCCCTCCCTCTGGCCAGCATTACAGAAAATGGTCATGGATGAGAATTCATCTGTATATGCATTCCTTTTGCAGAATGCAATTATTATATTTCCCAATAAACCAACTTCACTTCTCTTTTGGGCCTGATAAAGACCAATCACTCAAGCAGAAATGAAGTTGGCCCTCCAATCTAGCTATCATCCGTTTTTGCATACCCTCCCTCCCTAGAAGACATCCTTGGTCTCATAGTCTTTTTATTAAGAAACAGTCATTGTGTCTTTTTTTCCAGCTCTGAATCCTGAAAATCTGCTATAGGAATGAGAAAATTTTATCAGTCGTGGCTATTTCGAGCACCTCATTTTTGCTAGATTACCTAGAGCAGGGATGTCAAACTCGATTTCATTGAGGGCCGCATCAGGGTTGTGTTTGACCTCAGGGGACTGGGTGAGTGTGGCCAGGGTGGGCATGACCAGCTCAACGTCACTTGTGTCAGGGGCACGGTGGCTTCCACGCTCCGTTTTTGTTGGCAGAGGGTTGCCGGAGGCCATCGCAGTTGAAAACAGAGTTCCGGTGGGCCACATGTGGCCCTCCTGAGCTCTGTTTTTGCTGGCAGAGGCACCATGGGCCAGTCCTTCACTGTTTCCAGGGCAGCCCTGCAGGCCAGATCTAAGCACCCCGAGGGCTGGATTCAGCCCAAGGGCCTTGAGTTTGACACCCCTGACTTAGAGTATCCTTTCAAGGCAGTTGTACAAAATATCTGGAACAGGCTGGACTGAGTAAACATGTTTATGTAATGAGAATAAGGCTTTCTCAAAATTCCATGTGATGTTCATACAGCAAATAATGAAAGTATTTTTTGTATATTTATCAGTGGGGTCTGAGACATCTAGTCTTTGTCACTGGGTTTATAATCTCTTGGCAATTTCCACACTTCTGATTAGCCATGATCTGATTTAGGCTTGCATGTGAGCCTTTACACATAATGTAAAGCTAGAGAAAAAGTGGGGTTTTTTTGGATATAAACTGATTGGGGAAAAGACAATATTTTCATAGAAAAAAATGATCATTCCTTTACACTTTTTTCAAATTCCTTCTTCATATAGTTTTGGAAAGAAAATTTTCCTATTTTCATTCCATTACATCTCCATTATTATTGTCTGAATAACTTTCAAACAAAACTGACTTGTTTGAGGTTTTGCAGTAAATTTACTGGACACTAGCACTTATGTAATGAAAGGGAATAGACCTTTTGTTGCTATACAGAAGTACAATTGTGCCAATTTTCCAGATTGTTAGTTAACATGGACATTTTTTATTTTAAAATGGTACTTCATATATATTTTCTTAACAGTAAAATAAAAAAATAATATATCCAGAATAATGAGCCAGGGGTTGGGGACCCCAATTTAGAAAACATGCTCAACTTTACAATTGATAGACTTTGAAATAGTGTGTGTAAAGTTGTACATCAACTTTATCTATACTAAAGATAGATAGCATATTGATCTATACGAATTATTCCATAGTGGTTCTAAAGCTCAGAACACATAGAATGCAAACTCATACCATTGAAATTAATCTAAATTTAGTTATTTATTTTAATAAAATGTAAATTTCATATTGGGATGTAATTTTCAGTGGACCAAATAGATTGCAGTCAATTTAGATTTTCATTTTACCAGTATATGATCTACTGATATTAAAAATTTGTTCAGAAATTTTGTTATTGCTACAGAATCTGTTAGTGGCATTCTACAGACAACAGACACTATATAGATAAAAAAATGTACAAATCTTAAACGGTAGATAGAAGGCAAGGCAAGGGCAGGGGCCAATTCAGAAATTTTAGGTAACTCTTGCTGCCAATGATTTTTTGCCCTTCATTCTATTTCTATGTATGGGTAATTGATTTCAGGTCATAGATTGTCTACTTTTAATCATAAACCTGAGCACCTAACAAAGCAACTAAATACATACATTCAAGTGTAACCTCTATGAGCAAAGAAAAGATATTACAAATGGTAGAATAGGAGAATGGCCCATTCCCCAACAGTCAGAACTAAAGAAGCTTCTTCAATGAGAAGTGAAACATTTTTGAAGGAAAAAAGGCAAGAAAATACAGTTGCCTTTTGGAAAAAGCACCTCTGGGACAACCATGACCTGGATGATCAAGAATCTCCTTAGACATTTAGATTTGTTTTAACTTGTTTGTAATATTGCTGGTTTTTTAAATTGTTGGTCTTCTTGGATTCTGAACAATTTCTTAATATCAATAGCATCAGATATTGGTGAAAGGAAATCTAAATTGACTGTACAATCTATTTGGTCCACTTTATATGATCCTCACATCTACATACATGTCCAATACCTAGGAGTATAACTTTCTTAAGAATATTTTCTGATTGAATGGTGAATTGATTGAAGTGGAAGTTACATGTGTTATGCTGGAGTTAGGTACTCTACTCGTTGCAGAATACCTTATGCCACCAGACTTGAAATTCTAGACCTAGAAAACCTAGAACTACGCCGCCTTCGGTCTGATTTAAGTATAGTATATAAAATCATACATTGCAATATCCTACCTGTCAATGAATACTTCAGCTTCAACCATAACAACACAAGAGCAAACAATAGATACAAACTCAAGGTTAATCACACCAAACTTTATTGCAGGAAATACGACTTCAGCAACAGAGTGGTCGATGTCTGGAATACTCTACCTGACTCTGTGGTTTCTTCCCCAAACCGCAAAAATTTTAACTTTAGACTGTCTACTATTGACCTCACCCCTTTCCTAAGAGGTCTGTAGGGGGCGTGCATAAGTACACCAACATGCCTACCATCCCTGTCCTATTCTTTCTTTTATTTATTTTTTCTTATATGTATCCAGGTATTCATAACTATGTTTTTACTTATACCTATTATCTTGTAAGCAATTGACAAAAACAAATAAATATATAAATAAAATAAAATAATAATAAAATAAAATAAAATAAAATAAAATAAAATAAAATAAAATAAAATAAAATAAAATAAAATAAAATAAAATAAAATAAAATAAAATAAAATAAAATAAAATAAAATAAAATAATAAAATAAAATAAAATAAAATAAAATAAATAAAATAAAATAATAAAATAAAATAAAATAAAATAAATAAAATAAAATAAAATAAAATAATAAAATGTGAAATAAAGAATGCAAGGATGACAGGCCCTCAATCTTCTTTGTCACATTCTTTATGTGGTCTGGTCAAGGCTAGACTATAATATGTTATCTATAATATGATAAAAATGTTGAACTGTGTTCAGCTGTGCTGAATTACATAATGTACTAGGGTAGCTGACCATAGGTTTTTTCAAAGGTCAAAATAATAGTAACTTCCTTACATTTGTAAGGCATGTATATTCTTTTTATCTTAGACTTCTTTTATCTTGTTTATAAATTGGTGAAATAAATTGACATTTCTTGTGCTGGAGAGCAGTTTTATCAGTTTTTCCCCTCAAATTTTACTACTATACAGTATATAATGTTTTCCCCACTAGGATAAAAATTCACAATGACCCTTTAAATGCAAAATACAGACCTTGATCTTTGTCTTTTTGTTCTTGTACTCAGATTTTCATATATATTTTTTAATTTTGGAAAGAGGAATGGAGGGTCCTTTGCAGTGGTGGGATTCAAAAAAATCTACTACCAGTTCTGTGGGCATGGTGTGGCTTAGTGGGCATGGCTTGGTGGGCATGGCAGGGGAAGGATATTGCAAAATCTTATTCACTCCCCACCTGCACTAACCTGCTTTCCAGCTCTGTTCTCCTGTGCAGGGCAACAAAAGAAGACCCAGCCAATCATCTGAGGCTAGGGAGGCAGAGAATGGTGGGGGGAGGCTGTCAGAGGTGGTATTTGCCAGTTCTCTGAACTACTCAAAATTTCCACTACCAGTTCTCCAGAACTGGTCAGAACCTGCTGAATACCACCTCTGGTCCTTTGCCTTTTTCTGTATGTCAAATCTATTTTAAGTTTAACAACATAATTTCTTGTATTTCTTGCCTCAGAAGTGGACATCTTTTGAAACTCCTGTCTGAAATGGCAAACGTGATGCACATTGAATTGAATTCTTTATTGTCATTGTACATATATACACAGTATACATACAACGAAATACACATAACACCCAAAGACCAGCCTCAACATACACACACACATGGCAATCCCTAAACACCTTCTCACCCGCCAAAATTCCCTGCCTCTTAAAAACACACAAGCATCCACACAACAGACCAAGTCCAACAACTCACTGATGGTGGTCCTTAACTTCATTGTTAAGTGCAATTATAGCTCTAGGATAAAAATATTCAGAAAACATGTGGTCCGAATTTTAATTGTTCTGTATCTTCTGCCAGAAGGCAACAGTTCATAAAGATTGTAAGCAGGATGGGAAGAGTCTCTGAGAATGTTGTGCAACTTCCTCAAACAGCGAAATGTGAAGATGTCATCCACGGCTGGTAGCTGGAGCCTAATGATATTCTGGGCAGTTTTAATGATTCTCTGTAGTGCTGCAGTAGTAGGACAGAAGTAGATGCTGAGATAGATTTATCTTCCTGAGTATTTTCAGGAAGTACAAGCTCTTCTGTGCCTTCTTTACAAGCATGTTAGCATTCATAGTCCATGAGAGGTCCTCCAAGATATAAGTGCCCAGAAATTTAAAACTACCAACCCTCTCCACCTCCTCATCATTTATGTACAATGGTAAATGTACATCTCTCTTCCTCCTAAAGTCAATTATAAGTTCTTTAGTTGTTTTTTGTGTGTGTGTTAAGTGTAAGATTATTTTCTTTATACCACAGTGTTATCCCTTGTACTTCCTTTCTATAAGCAGACTCATTGTTCTTATTAATGAGCCCCATCATTGTTGTATCATCCGCAAATTTAATAATTGCGTTAGTGTTATACAATGGGGTGCAATCATGTGTGTATAAAGAATAAAGGAAGGGAATTAGCACACAATCCTGGGGGGCTCCTGTGCTTAGTATCCACTAATTGTGCTGGAACAACTCCAAGAATTTTGCATTTTTAAAGATTATTATTATGTCATTATATTCTCAACAACTCCTTAAATTGTAGGGACCTCAATTGGATTGGATACATGATACATGCAAAGCAAGGTGGAGAATATATGCTTGGAAGTTCAAACAACAATTTAACCATCCCTTTCTAGTTCAATCTTTTGCCAGCTAGATCAATCAGTATAGACATTCAGGAGCTGCAATACACAGAATCAAAATTATGTCTTCTTCAAGGTTTAAAGTTTAGGCCCTTTCCACCTTTGTCCAAGCATCAGTCAACAACATGGTGGTTGGAAGACATCTCCTTATTCTTTGTAACATTTCTGTCTTACTTGAGAACATGTATTGTACCATATATGTACCTCCCCTGTCAGCCTTCAAGATTTCTTTACTTTGCTTTGCATCTTTTGGCTGCCATAGTAACAGGGGGAGGGGTGAAATAATTGGGCTTTATGGGTGTGGGAAATGTACTGAAGGTTTAGAGATGAACTGTATAAATTGGGGGGAAACTTTCTTGTTTATGCTTCTTTGATGTGCTATGCGCAGGTGTGACTCTTTTGAGACTCCTATCTCAAAATAGGCCAAGATCAAGGAGGCCTCCATGCACCCAGTTTTTGGTCTGGACAGCCTCCTGCAGCACCCTGCTGGCCAAAACAGGCCATGGGAGACCCCTGCGCACCCCATTTTTAACCTGGATGGCCTCCTGCAGCATCTAGCTGGCTCACAGCACTCCATCCCCCTGCACTCTATTTTTTGCCTTCCTGGGCTCCAGTGAAGCTTCTTGGGAGCAAAAATGCCCCCCCCACAGGAGACTCCCCTGAGACCCAGGAGGCTCAAAAACGGAGCGCAGGGGGGTGCTGCGCGCCCCTCCAGCCTTCATTCTTTGCCTTCCTGAGCCCCAGGAAAGCCTTCTGGGAGCAAAAACACCTCCCAGTAGGCTCCCCTGAGTTCCAGGAGGCTCAAAAACTGAGCACAGGGGGGTGCTGCGCACCTCCCCCAGCTCTGTTTTTTTCCTTCCTGGGCCCCAGGGAAGCCTTCTGGGAGCAGAAATGCCTCCCAGGAGGCTCCCCTGAGGCCCAGGAGGCAAAAAAAACGGGTGGGTGCTGCAAAAAAAAAAGAAGAAGCCACACCTACCCAGTCACATGGCCATGCCCACCTAGCTACACCTACCTAGCCACGCCCACAGAATCAGTTATTAAAAAATTTGAATCCCATCCCTAGCCATGGGCATCCCCCGTGCATCTTGTTTTCGGCCTAGACTAGACCTCCTGCAGCACTCTCCTGTCCAGAACAGATCTAATCTTCTTGTGGGCCTGATCCGACCCACAGGCTTTGAGTTTGACACCCCTGGCCTACTGCAATTCACACAACTCTTGGCCTACATGCAGCATAGTGTGTGCTCCAAGGTTTAAATTCTAGGCATTTTTCTTACATTTTTTCCAAAAGACTTCCCTCTTGGAAGACAATCTGTTTCTTGGTCCTTCAGATTTTCCAATGGTGCACTCATTGCCACTGTAAATGAATACATCCATCTGGCTGCTGATCACCCTTTTTAAACTTTTTTTTTTCACAGAAGAAAAATAGGAAGAGTGACTATCAAGGCAATAATCATATAAGTTGGGTTTGAACTTCAGCTAAAAAAGTAACTTGAAAAAATCTGTCAGACATGTCTTTTTCCAGTTCATACAAAGATAAAGGGAGAGAAACAGAAGCACTTTCAGATTCAATTGCAAGATTCTATTACTATATCTATCGTGATATCTGTATCCTTGCCCTATATAGCATTGGTTTCTTGGCCTGGTCAACCTATCTTAATCTAGTCAGGTGACATTATCTATAATATTTGGTTTTCTTGTTGATGTTATTATTTCTGTAAATATTAATTATCCAGAGTCATTTGAAGTCAGGTGGCCTAGAAATTTGGGTCATAGATATATGTTGCCTCTAATGTATTGTATTTTCCATCTACTTTCTGTAAAATGGAAACATCAGCATACATATTAGGAATCTATTTTTAGCAGAATCCAAGTTCTGATAGATAGCATATTAATTAAAGTACAAGAATTGCCACTATCAGCACCGTTTCTCTCTTTTTACATTCATTAAATAATCCTTTAAATTTTATATCTTTTTTTCCACTGGAAATTTTTTGTCTCTCATTAGAATAACCCACAAGTTACCGTAGTCTGAAAAATTGTAACTAGTACTAAGTAATCTAGTGAATTTCTATGACTAAAGATGGACTCAAAGCTGAGTGCCATGCCCCCTTCAGAGTCTGAATCTGTGGGGAAAGATGAATTGGAACAAGAACTGACAGCAATTGAGAGAGCAGCTCCATTGGCCTTGGAGGAAACTGGGGAAGGGCAGAGTCAGCCCAGGCAATGCTTTTTGGAATTAGTAAGGCCTGCAAGCAGGGAGGAACAGAGGCAGGATGAACATGAGAGACAGAGCTCAGACGAGGAGCAAGAACCATCTCCCTGATGCAAGCGCTCTGTTGTGGTCCAGCAGCAGCCTGCAGAGCTGGCAGCAGAGTCGGACAGTGAGGAGGAACATGGGCCAGTTCTGGAGTCTGGCGAGGGCTTGGACAAGGGATCTGCACCCGACACAGAGATAGGGCCAGGGCCATCTGAGAGTTATGTGCTGACTCTGGAGCCTCCAGAATCTGACATCAGTGAGGCAGAGGAACAGGACAAGCCTGTTCCTAGTGCACGCTTGCATAGAGCTGCCAGAAGGCAAGAACAGTTAAGACAAAAGGGTCAACTCAGGAGTAAGGCTTGGAGATGATTGGCACATCCCATAATACATAAAGGAGGAACAAAGGGACATGAGCCTTTGCAGGAAGCAACTTTGTTCATTCTGGTCAGTTTAAAATCTGAAGCTCCATGTTGACTTTGTACTCTGTTTGGCCTTGTACAGCTAATTGGCAATTTAGTCATTGGCAGAATTTCAAGGGAGATAAAGGTGGTTGTTTATCAGCCTTATCCCAAAAGACTGTGGCAGACTTCTGTATTCATAAACTGCTTGGGACTCATTACGGGCTGTGAATGCGTATAATTCAAGCCACTGAAATAACAAAAGGTTTTTGGGAACAGCGTGTGATTGTTACTTTCTCAAGAAGTCTTGAACAGGCTCGGAGAGTGCAGAGAAGGCGTGATCAGCACAGACGGAGCAGGCTACTCGTGACGAGAATACCCCACCCATCTTCACTAGGCACACCTGGGGAATGAGACTTAAAGAGATGCTGTTGGGAGGGGCATTTGTCGGGAATAAACGCTGAGTTCCTGAAGTGTTGCATGATGATATTTGAACTTGCCAAGAGTCCTTGCATTCCTTTTGGCATTCTGGACTAATTATCTAGATCTTTTGCTCCCTGAATTCCTTGATTTGCTCTTGTTTTGCCAAATACATTTGGGATTTATGGACATGCAATTTTGGTGCAGACAGCGCTGGACTGGGCTATTTGTAGCCAGAGGCTGCTTGAGGTTTGTGTGGGGGTTTGTTAACATTCTGCTCT
Source organism: Notechis scutatus (assembly GCF_049901735.1). NCBI lineage: Eukaryota > Metazoa > Chordata > Lepidosauria > Squamata > Elapidae > Notechis > Notechis scutatus. The sequence goes on along the minus strand of NC_142013.1, from coordinate 64,422,367 downwards.
AGGACTTGCCAGAAACATGGGAGCGTTTGGGATAATTTGGAGCAATAAAAAGGTGGTTTCAACTGCCAGCTGTGTGTATTATCTCTGTGCCTGTCCTGTGTCATCACACTGAGTCTCTCTAGTTCTTGACCAACATCTTAACTGGTGAAAGCCTATACTTTCTTTAAAAATTTATTAATATCAGTGGTGGAATAATCAAATCTGCTTAGCCTGACTTATATAAGTAGAAGACTTTGCTGCAGTTTCTTCTACTTTTTTTATCCTTCAATGGTACCATTATTACTATTTCCTATCTTTTTTTATTTTTATTAAAATGCTTTAAGCTGACTATCATACTCAATATTTTCTTTAATGGATTTATTGCATCTCCAAGCCACAGTAGCAATCTAAAGCCTATCTTCATTAGTAATATACAGTCATGATGATAATAGGATTATGCAATAAATTGCTAGTGTGTAAATATTCATGGCTTTGTTAGCATGTATATAAACATTTACTCTACAATTATCCCTATGTCCTATTTGCTCTTTTTCTTTTGAATAACATTAATCTAGTAACTTCTGTTAGGTTCTAATTATAATGTTAAATTACAATTACTTTCTTGTTTCAAAATAACCTTATTTTGACTCCTGTCAACAGACAGGAGGACAGACAGGTAATATAACAAACCATGGGCTATATATCTCTGATCTCTTATTTTTCCTTCTATATTAATTAATTTTAACACAATCATAGTTTAATTCTTGTTCTCGTTCTGTGTACATTTTGTCATGCTGCATTCTAGGAGATTTATACAGGTAGTCCTTAACTTACGACCCTTTGTTTTACAACCTTTTGAAGTTATGATACCATTGAATAAAATTACTTATGCCAGGAAACTGACCAAAGTGGGTGAAAAAAACAGAACGGTTAGGCTTACCTTTACCAACGGCAAGCCTAAGCGGCTGGCAAAGGCGAGCGGAAGCCCTGTCTGCTGACTTCGGGCCCCCGGGCTAGGCCTGTGCGCGTTGTTTCTCTTTTTCTGAACGTTGCCTGGCCGGGGGAGACCGGCGAGGGCCCTTGGACACGGGCTCTGGGAACTGGAAGACGGCAAGCTCCACGAAAACTAAACCAAACGGTTGGCGGGTGCCTGGGGCCCTCCGCCTCCTTTGGCGCGCTGACCCCCTCGGGTTACCCCAACCTCGGTGGGCCGCGGCTACACGGAAGCGAGGGGGGTGCCCTGTAAAACAAACATGAAAGCAAGGAAGGCGGTCCCTGCCAAGGCTGGAGGCAACAGGTCTGAAGTTTCCGGAGGTGGGGACCAACCCCCGGTGAATGTAAAAAAGCCAAAGAAAGCATTTGAACTAGCCATGTTTAGCAACTCTGATGTGAAGAATAATTTATGGGTGGTTGACAGTGGCGCATCCCACTGCATCACAAGAGATAAGACAAAATTTATAAAAATGTCTACAAGTTCTCAACATATATCTCTTGCAAATGGCTGGAACCTGAAAGCGAAAGGTCAAGGTTTTGCACGTTGTCCGTACATAAACCAGGATATAAAAATGTTGTATGTACCGCAACTAAAGTTTAATTTGCTTTCAGTAAGGGTATTAGATAAATTAGGTTATGTAATTACTTTTAAAGATAATAATTGCATAATTGAAAAGATAACAAAAAGGTAACTGCAGCTTTAAATGGAACATTATATGTATTAGATAATAGTAAGAAAGGGGAGGCTCAAACTGTATTTAATAATACAAAGCCTCATGATGAATGTATCCATTTATTGCATAGGCGTTTGGGGCATGTAAATTTTAAAATGCTAAAGCGTACAGTTGAGTTATCTGAAGGAATAAGGTTAAAACATTGTGATAAATATTTGCGTTGTAATGTTTGCTGTGAAGATAAGAGTAAAGTATTGCCTGCAAATAGGCTAAATGGTTTCAAAACAAAAGAACCTTTAGAAGTAGTATTTGCAGACATAATAGGTCCAAAGAAACCCAGTATGGGGGTGCTAGATATATACTGAGCATTATGGACCATTATTCTAGATATGGGTTTGCTATTTAATGAAAAGCAAAACTGAAACATATCAACATTTTTTCAATTGGCTTAGGTTTGCTGAAAGAAAGTCTAAAAGGCAACTGATAACCCTGGTGACAGATAATGGTACGGAATTTATTAATAACAAATTCCAGAACAGACTTAAGATAGCTGGAATAGAGCATAAGAAGTCTGCTCCATACAGGCCAGAACATAACGCTTTTATTGAAAGAAGAGGCCAAACACTACAGGCAATGGTTAGAACAATGTTAAATGATTCTGGGTTACCTGATTCTTTGTGGGGAGGCTACAATGTGTGCTAATAACATATTGAACAACGTTGTTAATACAACAACAGGTGAAATTCCATTTACCAGATGGCATGGCAGGAAACCTGATCTAAGTTACCTGCACACATTTGGTGCACCAGCATGGGTGCATATTCCTGCACAACTCAGGAAAAAGGGCAACATAGAGCTAAAAGATTTTCTTCGTTGGTTATCAGGCAAACCATAGGGCATATAGATTTTGGGAGAAAGGCACATCTAAAGTGTTATGTAGTGCTAGTGCCCAATTTCTAGAACATGAAGGATGGGAGAAATTAGAACAGGATGCCAATAAAGATGTAATTATTGAATCCTATAGAAATCCCATTAGTTATCCCTGTAACTTTAAAAATAAAGTAAAGAGACAAATACAGGATGAAATAGTGCCCATAGAGGAAGAAACAGATTCAATAGCTGAACAGGATGAGGAAGATGAACAGGTAGTAGTTCAACAAAGTCCTCCTGTAAGCCCTGTAATTCCCAGAAGAACTACACGTGTATCTAGACCGCCTGATAGGTACCAGGCTAACACAGTGTGCCAGATTAATCAAGTTCCTAATTCTGTTGAAGAAATTAAAAAGTATCCTAATAAGGAAAAAGAAAAATGGTATGCAGCAATGAATAAGGAACTAAATTCATTAAGTGATATGAAGGTCTATGAGAATGCCAAATTACCTGCAGGAAAGAAATCCATTGGCTGCAATGCTTAAACTCTAACTGGATTAAAAACTATTTAAACTACAAACAGTGTTTGTGTTCAGTGTGTGTATACTCTGGGGCCCTTCCGCTCTCCTTTGGCTGCCTGGCTTGACTACTGCTGCAATACTCTGCTAGGGTTAATCCTCAAACCCTAACACCAGTCATCATACTTATGACTATAGCAGTGTCGCCTTGTCATGGTTGGTCAATCTAAGTTCAATGCTTGATAACTGGCATGTATTTATAATGTTTGCAGCATGCCAGGATAACATGATTGCTATTTGTGACCATACCAAAAGACTTCCATTAAGCAAAGTAAATGGAGGTAGTCAGATTCACAACTATGGGAAAAAGGTCATAAAATTGGGCACGACTCACTTAATGACCATATCACTTAGCAACAGATATTCCAGTCCCAGTTGTGGTCATAAGTTCATGACTGTTCTTCCTTTATGGTTTAATAAAAAGATTAGTAAGTGTTATTGTCCTTATCATTTTAATATAGAGAGGTTAAACAAAATTAACAGTTTTATTTATCTTTCACTGAGGAACACCTGTAGCAGAAAAACAACCAAAGTACTCTCCTTAACATAGATTGGGTGTGTGAATGAGAATTCACAGGTGCTTGGAACAACCGGTTACATGAATAACAGTCACTGATTCAGTATAACTATATAGCAATAGCAATAGCACACAGACCTATATACTGATTCATAGTGGTTTAGAGTCAGTATATTGCCCCCAACAATCTGGGTCTTCATTTCCCCACCTTGGAAGGATGAGTCAACCTTGAGCTGGACCAAACTGCTGGCAGTCAGGAGAATTAGCCTGCAATATTGCATTTTAGCCTCTGCACCACCATGGCTCTATATCTGCTCAGGTTATTTATGAAGATGAAGATGGTTTGTTTAAAATAATAATACCAAGGAGTTTGGGTAATATCTGATCATAACATATTACAGTACAATCCATCTCTTGTGTATTATACTCGGCAAAGCGTCACAGTCAGTGTTGGATGTATATTTTGTGTATATTCATAGATATTGTACTCTATAATTGCAAATGGAGACGTGGGTACTCTATTTTTCTTATCTTTATTTTTAAGTGCTCTGGTTTTATTGTATTGCGAACAGTTGCTGGGGTGCATCCACAGTTTCGTTGTACTTGTACAATGACAATAAATCTTCTTCTTCTTCTTCTTCTTCTTCTTCTTCTTCTTCTTCTTCTTCTTCTTCTTCTTCTTCTTCTTCTTCTTCTTCTTCTTCTTCTTCTTCTTCTTCTTCTTCTTCTTCTTCTTCTTCTTCTTCTTCTTCTTCTTCAAAATTTTATAAAACATCAATCAAGAATTAGGTGGAGAGTTGTATCTGCAAAACCCAGAAATCTGCTATATCCCCAAGTCAAAACTGCTATAGAGGTCTATACTCAGTAAGTAGAAGGAAGAGATAAGATTGTATCAATCTAAACTTGCCAAAAACCAATAAGGTAAAACTCAGCATCTTAATGTGATATCAGCTACATTGTCAAGGAATTTGTCAAGATTGAACAGCTTTGCTTCTTTCAAACCCTAATGCTTTTCAACTTGCCAATGAATTGGGGAGAGGAGAGAGGGAATTAGAATGCTGAGAATGTGTACATGGATCGTAAGAGCCTGGAAACCATGAAGATTACCATTGCAGGTACTTGAGAAAGAGATGGACCGTTCCCATAATAATAGGATGTTTCGTAATTGGACAATATGATTATCCAGGGATAGGGAGAAGGGGAAGCTATTGTTTAACTAGGCAAGCTGGTTTTGATTCTTCAGTACCAAAATGGTGTTTCCAATAAAATTTTACTTTTGGAAATTCAAAGCTCCCAAGAGTGTTTCCTTATTTTGGGTTCACTAGTTGGATAGTTGACAGAATCACTGTAGAACATGTCACTGCAAAAAATTGTATCAGGAGAAGAGAGAAAGCACTGCTTTAAAACTACAACTAATATAACTCTTCACTGCCTCCACTGTGGATTGAGGATGAAATGAATTTCATAAAGACATTTCATTTAAAAAACATCATGTACCATGTTTTTACTGTGATGATATGTGAATTGAGCTGAGAGCGGTACAACACTAGAAAGAAACTCCAACAGACCTGGACACCAGCACTGTCCCCCTGGCAACAGGACCTATACTATTACTCAAAAAATCAAATGACCATGATATCCTTTTGTTTATTTCCCAGTGTAACAGAGGTTATCATCCAACTTTATTTTAGGTTGTATAAACTGCCCAATCTCTGCATAAGAGACAAATGGACACAAATCAGAAATGGCAATGTCCCCAGGCCAGTGGAAAAATATTTCATCAAGATACTGAATACCCAGTATCTTTTTCTGAAAAAAAGAATTTCATTACAAAACTTTTGAACTAGAATTTTATATTGAAAAAATAAATTCATTACATTATAAGAAATTTTAACAAGTTTTCTTTATGGATTAAATGGAAAATAAAATTTCTTATTTTATTATCTGTGTCTGTGTAGGTCATCAATGCAAGAAAATATCATACCTAACTTATGTGTTGCAGTAGCCACTGTCTGTAAGCAATTCTGCCTTTTCACCTCTTCTTTCAAAATTCCAGGGGTGGGCTGCTACCAGTTCACCCTGGTTTGGGCAAACTGGTAGCTAATTTTATCATTTTTAATTACCGGTTCGGCGAAGCAGCAAATCCCACTCCTGGCTAGCCTCACCTACCCTGCCCCACCCCTCCCAGGAGTCTCTACACAGCCTATTTTGGATGCCAGGTAAGTGCAGGGCCCATGTGGAAGCTTGGGAAGGGTGAAAAACGGGCCTCCCAGAGGCTGTAGAGGGCCTCCGGAGCACGGAGAGGTGGTTTTTGCCCTTCCCAAGCTTCCACACAGGCCCTGCACTTATCTGGCATCCAAAAGATGCTTTCCTTGAGCCTCCAGAGCCTGGGGAGGGCAAAAAATGGGCTGCCTGTTTCCAGCCTCCAGAGGGCTTTTTGCCCTCCTGGAGGCTCGAGGAAAGCCTCCAGAGCCTGGGGAGGGCAAAAATGGGCCCCTGCCATGGTGCAGGACGCCAACTAGGCCAGTGGTGGGATTCAAATTTTTTTACTACCAGTTCTGTGGGCATGGCTTGGTGGGCATGGCAGGGGAAGGATACAGTAAAATCTCCAGTCAGAGGTGGTATTTGCCAGTTCTCTAAACTACTCAAAATTTCCGCTACCGGTTCTCCAGAACTGGTCAGAACCTGCTGAATACCACCTCTGAACTAGACCATGCCCACCATGGCCACACCCACCCAGCAATTGAGTAGAGAACCCGTTGCTAAAAATTTTGAAGCCCACCCTTGCATAATTCCCATATTCACTTTTCTTTCCCATGATAACAATGGTCATGGTTATGTTATAAGTGCTTCTTTTTCAAGTTATATTCTATGTATTTAGTGAAAGGGATCATGATAAACAAAAACTTAAGCAATAATAAATTTGTATCTTCTAGGTGCCAAAATCTTTCCCCCCCGAGTAATTAATTGTTTTAATTACAAATGGGTATTGCCTGAAAACCCCTATGTAAAGTTAAAAGTAGCATGGATAGCAGTTTCTCTGTCTGAGACCTATCTATAGGAAAGTGTCAGCTTGTGGCTTTCTACAGATTAAAAGTTGCCCCCCACTATTATAATGAAGGACTATTCAGCAATATATCAATAGCTATCTATTTCCTGTCCTTTGTTTCAAGAAGCCACTTTGGATTGTGTTGTGTCAATCTTGTATATAAGCTAGAGAAAGATTAAATGTCGTTCCCACTTGCCAAGATAAGAAAAAAGCACAAGCTTTGAACTGCATAGCAGTGCTGGAAAGATATTAAGTTGGTATCACATGGGAAAACAGGATGAACAAAGAAATATGGGTAAAGCCAAGGTGAAGGGCATCTTCAAGATGATATAAAAGCTACAATTACAATAGATTGCCTATATGGCTTGAAGGTAGAGATAGAAGATAAACTGTACTTAGAACAAAATTAACGCCAATTGCTGGCAGAGCAAGGGCATAAGCAACAATGATGAAGGAGCTGTGTCAGAAGGACTCAGGGGAAATGGGAGGGAGGTAAGCTTTTCACAACCTGTTTTATGTTACAAGGAAAGCAGGTTTCCAAAAGTGGAATAAGAAAAAGGAATGGGAAATCTTGAAAAAAGTTATTGGAGTAAGAGATGTTGAGACATCTACAGTAGGTTCTGATTTCTAAAGTAAAATACATGATTTTTAGACCTAATATTAGGAGTTGAAAGATACTTCCTTTGGTGCTATTTTTTGATTCTTTAAATGTTGACTATTAGGAATGGGTGGCCAGCTATCATCATATTCCAAGCAACATGTTTATCATTTAAAAATACAAACTTCAGACCACTGATGATGTTACTTAGTTTGGATAATAAAATGTCTGCAAAAAAACAATCAAGTTCTGAGGACACCATGGACTTCCATTCTTGTGTAGAATGTGCCTGCCCTCTAGAACAATATTAACCTTGAAATTTGTAAACCTTATCTAAAGAAGCCCTTCAAATCAAGCTTTCCCCCAGGCTAGACTGGGTGAGACATACCCTGTGCAATGTTTTGGTTTATTGGACTGTATTTCTTTTTCCTGGAGTTTCTTTTTCAATCACGTGCATCTTGGGGGGGGGGTTCATTGTTTTATTTTGTAAACTGCCCATAGCCATGATAAATTAGGACAATCTCTATATGTCATAAGCAGACAATAATTGTGTGAGTGTGTACTGATTCCTGGATCAGGCTCCAAACCTAATCACTTTTATAATTTCTGGGTAGGGCTGAGGGTGGAATTCTCTGTTTATATAAGCAGTGTATATCAAAAGCTTGTCTCAGTTCACTTCCCAGGGTGTCTCCCCACTGCCATGTTACAGTGATTGTCACCCATTCTTGAATCCATAAAATTAACTGGCATAAAATTTGCTTCCTATTGGTAATCTCTATCATACCTGTATTGCCTTTGTTTCTACAATTCATTTGGCTTCCCATCAAAGGTATTGGGGGATACAAACAAAATGGATTTTAGATTTTCTTTCTCCTTCCCTCCCTCCCTCCCTCCCTCCCTCCCTTCTTCCTTCCTTTCTCTGTCACAATAAGATACAAAAAAGAGTATTGAGGAGGAAACCGTGGTACAGCTACCAATAACTTAAAACTCTCTTATCTTGCAGTGCACAAAAGATGAAAGTAACATCAAACATAACAATAGAAAAAGAGAGAGAGATAGCTAAAGCATCTCTCTGTTATTGTTTAGATAGGAGATGCTACCATCCTCTGGGTATTACTTTCACACCTCACATATAGTTGCAGAGTTCTACATTATGATATAGTACCATCTTGTGAGGGGTTATGAAAAAGACTTGGTTTCAAAATCACAGCATGGTAACTTTCAAAAGAGACATTCTAATAGAATAAAAAAGAACTACACTTTGACAACAGAGTTTGTCTTTCCTCCAACTTCTTTCTTTCTTTCTTTCTTTCTTTCTTTCTTTCTTTCTTTCTTTCTTTCTTTCTTTCTTTCTTTCTTTCTTTCTTTCTTTCTTTCTTTCTTCTTTCTTTCTTTTTTCTTTCTTTCTTTTTCTTCCTTCTTATCTCCCTTCCTTTTTTCCCCATTGAAATATATTATTTCTATATATAATTATATATAAAATATATATAATAGCATGATCATACAGAGGCAGCCAATTGATAAAATATTATGTAAACTATGCCCTTTACACATTTGTTTGCAACATCAAGATACAAGGATGAAAAGGTTAATCTTGCATTGTGATATCATGACACATTTTTCATTATTTTGGTTTCATGGTTGGCTGAAAATATAACAGCAACATGGAATTTGTGATCTACCACAAGTGAACTATACTTTTTAGAATCCTTCACTACTAACCATGTTTACTACAGATCAACAATATCTAGAAGACTGCAGCTTTATAATATATTCTGACAGACAGTATAATATATGCAGGTTTACAGGAACCTCATTATCTCATTATCCTCTATGCAGAGTATAATTATTCCTTGGAACCAATATAGCAATTATTACTGTTTCCCTGAAAATACGACCTACCCCAAAAGTAAGTCTTAGTTTGATTTTTACATGTGCACCCAATATAAGCCCTACTCCCAAAATAAGCCCTAATTAAGACCCCACCCACTCCAGAGTGCACGGGTAAAAATTAAGCTAGGTTGGGATGGGGGAATGGAGATGCCCTACTACTTACCTTTGGACAGTTTTAGCCAGGCCTCGCACACCCCAACAACTGCCTTGCAAGCCAATTCTTCTGCAACCAGCAAGGCTGGCAAGGCTTTCCTGAAGGCCTCTGTAGCTGATTACAAAGGTCTGGATTGATCTAGAGCTCTGTTAGCACCTGCAGGGGCCTTAGGGAAAGCCTTGCTGGTAGAAGTTCCTGAAGGCCTCTGACAGCAAAAAGGAGGCCTGGGGTGATGTGCACAAGTGAGGTTAGTCAGTGGATGACATCCTCCCAAAATAAGACCTGGTGCCTTTTTTGGTAGTAAAAAAATATAAGACAGGATCTTATTTTTGGGGAAATATGGTACCTATCTAAAAATTACAATAAGTATGCTTGAATGATTGACTTAACTGACCATTGATTTTTTTTAATCATCTCATATTAATTCATAACAAGATAGCATTTTACCTTGATTTCACATTAATAATGTGACTTTTTTCATATTATTATTGATGTTACAAATGGAGTATGCATTAATAAGCTCAAGTCTTCATATGCACTTACAATTAGAGTGCAAAAAATGAAAATGAAATTATAATGGCAAGGATTAGATGTCTTAGTCCTTCTTTGTGTATTTGGAAGAGTTTGATGTGGTTTTGTTTTCTAAAAAACCTGTTATGATACAGAATGAATACAAAATCCATAGTTTATAATATTTACTTCTACCATACAGATGTTTCATTGATACACTTCAGATCTTTTAGATATTGTCCTTCTAACAAGTCATCAGAAAAGCTTTGTCTTATTCCCAGACCATTATATTTATGTGAAATGAGAATTGAAAAAAACAGGTCTTTAAAAAGTAGATATATGATATTTTTTCATATCAATATTTGTCCCTCGTCTTTTTGTGGATTGAGTTTTTTCATTTAAAAATGTACAGAAATAGAATACATACACACAAACTCTTCATTTATCTACATCAGACTGTCAATTTTGATACAGATAGTCCTTGAATTACAAATGAAATGGGTCCTGCCCATTCCTTTTGTAACCCGAGGATGCGTGGGAGTGAATCTCGTACCTTGAATGGAATCACTCCCCCCCTTTCCCCACACATTTGCTAATTGAATGTGAGGCTCATTAAGTGCACATTTCAGGGTGGGGAAGGCCATGTGGGGGTCTACTGATGGAACAGGACACCTGCCCAACCCATTGAAATACCTCATGCTCCCCAAAATTGCTTTCCCTCCCTCAACCATGGGGCCTCCACAAGACTTGCCTGGTAGGTTGCTGGCCAAAACAGAGATTCTGAGGTGTGAATTCAGCACTCTGACACTCCATTCAGCTTTCCACAGGCCTCCCCCAGTCCATTGCAGGGCAAAATGGAACTTCCAGGGGCTACGTCCAGCCTTCCAATGATCTGTTCAGTCTTCCACCAGCATATTGCAGGCTGAAATGGAGCTTCCAGAGGCTGGATCCAGCCTCCAGAAGCTCCATTTTGGACTGCAACATGCTGGGGGAGTTCTCTGGATGCCTAAATGGAGATTCTGAGGAGTGGATCCACTAAAGGAACATTTGTAACCCGGGGATTACCCGTACTCTTGCTTTTCTCTCATTTACTCTGACGCATACCCACAAGAACAAGGTCCCTATAGTAAACACAACAATAGATTGACAAACATGGCAGATCAAAATGTGGTTTATTGGCTAATGGCCTGTCTATTGTACATTTCCAGACAATGCATTTGGTTTGTCATCTATTCTTTTGAATGAACTTAATTTGCTTAAATTCTGAAAATTGTGCTTAATTAACATGTTGAATGCAGATATAGGTTAAGCATACCATCCAGACATGATACATATAAAAGGAAAACCTCATTACAAAACGTATGGGATACAGCTAAACTTTATATAAGAGGACTAACAATAACATATATGGGAAAGAGAAATAGAAAGTAAAGACAGACACAAAAGATATTAGAAGAATATAAAAAATTGGAGAAAGAACTTTAAAAAACCCCAAAAAGAAATACAAAATAAAATGAATTTAACAAAACACAAGATAGAAATAATAGATAAAGAAAAATTAGCACAAAAAATAAAAAAATCCAAATAAAACTTTTTTGAAAATGCAAATAAACCAGGAAAGTGGTTAGCATATAGAATGAAAAAAGAGAAGGAAAAGAAAAGGATCTCTCAATTAATGGATGGTAAAGGGAACCTCTGCCATAGAAACGAAAACAAAAAAGAAATAATACAAAAATATTATAGAGAACTATATGAGGAAGAACAAGTGGGGAAAGGAGAAATAAAAGCATATTTAAAGAAGGTAGAATTACCTAAAATACCAGAAGAAATTAAAATAATGTAAGAGGAAAGAATCACAATGATGGAACTAACAGAAGCAATTAAAAGACAAAATAAGCACCAGGGCCAGATGACCTACCAGCAGAATTGTACAAAACCTTACAGGACTCTTTAAGCAATATATTATTAGAAATAGTAAACAAAATATTGACTGAGGCAAAAATACCTATCTCATGGATGGAAGCATACATTATTCTTATTCAGAAAGGCAATACTGATTTACAACTTATTAAAAACTATAGACCAATATTGCTATTAAACTCAGATTATAAAATATTTGCGTCAATAATGGCTGAAAGATTAAAGAGATATTTAAACCAATTTATTCATCCAGATCAAAATGGGTTCTTACCTAAGAGACAAATAAAGGACAATATGAGAATAATTTAAAACACTTTGGAATATTATGAAGCACATCCTGAAAAACAGATGGCATCGATATTTTTAGATGCACAGAAGGCCTTTGACAATGTGAACTGGCAGTTTATGTAGACACAAATGGAAGAAATGGAGTTTGGGGAAAGGTTTATTAACATGACGAAGACAGTGTACTATAAGCAATATGCAAAGATAATGGTTAATGGCAGTGGTGGGATTCAAATGTTTTTACCACTGGTTCAGTGGGCATGGCTTGCGTGCGCGCACATGTCAAATGCGTACTTTGCGCAGGTGCAAAGGCATTTGCACAGGTGTAGAGGCATTCTAACTCACCTCCTGCAAGCCTGCACGATCCCGGTCTTCTGTGCTGTGCAAAGCAGCTCTGCTTCATTCATAGGATAAAGGTGAGCATGGTACTCAGGTGGCCGGGTGGGCCCAACAGCAGAGCGGGGGAGAGAGAACCAGTTTGATCTCCACTGCTCATCGCTGCTACCAGCTCTGCAGAACTGGACCAAACCAGTAGAATACCACCACTGGTTAATGGAGAACTGATGGAAAAAATTCATATTGAGAAAGGAACAAGGCAAGGGTATCCTTTGTCACCATTGCTATTTGTATTAACATTAGAAGTGCTAAATAGAAATATTAGGAAAGACAAGGAGGTAAAAGGGATGGAAATAAGAAAAGAGGAATATAAATTGCAAGCATTTGCAAATGATTTAGTTTTTATATTAGAAGAGCCTCTAGGAACAGGACCCAAATTAATAAAAAATTGAGGATTATGGGAAAATGGCTGGATTGAAAATAAACAAAGGGAAAACTAAGATATTGGTAAAAATATGACAGAGAAACAGAAAAAGTAAAGAAAGTTAAATATTTAGGAATTCAGTTGATGGCAAGATGTGGAACAATTAAAGAAGACAATTATTATAAACTTAAACAACAAATTAAGACAGATTTGGAAAAATGGGGTAATATGCAGTTATCATTAACAGGAAGAATTGTGGTGATTAAGATGAACATATTACCAAAAGTATTGTATTTGTTTCAAACAATTCTGATAAAATTTGAAAAAATATTTTGAAGATATTAATAAAATAGTATTTAAATATATATGGCAAGGGAAGAAAGCAAGAATTAATGTATAAATGTTGCAGGATGCGAGAACTAGAGGAGGATTTGGGTTACCTAATTGGGAAATATATTATCAGGCCATGGTATTAACCTGGATGAAAGAATGGATAACACTGAGGAATAAAAGATAGCCAATGATGGAAGGACATGATTTGCAAATGGGTTGGCATGCATTTTTGTGGTATGGGAGAAGCAAAATACATGGGTACTTTCAAAGACACATGGTCAAGAATGCATTGTAATTAGCATGGGAAAAAACTAGAGAACACCATTATATGAAGATACCAGTCTGGTTTTCAACAATGGGAGCGCTTATATATCCAAATGTTTGTAAAATGGGAATTATTGCTAGATATAAAGATATTTTAAATGAAAAGGGTGAGCTCAAAACAAACAAGAATTGAATGAACAAGGGTTGGAAATGCATTGGTATTCATATATGCAAATATAATCAAGATATGAAAAAAATATTAAAGTTGAAGGGATTTATAAGGAGTTGACAGAATTGGATAAAATATTAACAGGAATGGAAGATAAGCTGATTAAAAGATTATATTGCTATTTATTAAGTGTTAAATTAGAAGAAGAACAATTTAAAGAAGCATGGGCAAAAAACTTTGGATATGCTATAGAATTAGATAAATAGCAAAAGCTATGGGATAGGAATTATAAATTAACAATATCGACGGCATATAAGGAAAACTTGTATAAGATGTTTTATAGATGGCACTTTGCACCAGCAAAATTAGTTAAGATGTTCAAAGATAAACCAGTTAAATACTGGAAGTGCCACCAAACACTGGGAACATACTGTATTACCATATGTGGTGGTCTTGTATAGAAGCTAAAAGATATTGGACAAAAATATACACATGGTTGGAAAAAAATGATAAAACAACACATGGACTTGAAACCTGAAATATTTTTATTAGGAATGGTACCTGAAGGTTATAGCAAAGAAAAAACTTATTTAATTAAACATCTATTAACAGCAGCTAGAATTGTATTTGCTCAGAATTGGAAAATTGGAAATTGGACAGAAGGAAAAATAATTGAGAAAATATTTGAATGTGCAGAAATGACTAGATTAACATTAGTAATTGTCAGGCTACAGAACTTTTCCCATTCACTCAACTAGAATGAACTTCTGAAAACGTATCCAAATGTATCACAAAGGAATTCTTTATTGAGACGAGACAATTCCTGTAGGAGTTCAAAGCAGCGTCTGAGGTCTCTCAGGCATACAGGGATACATAAGGGAGTTTAGAATCCCTCCCCTTATCTCGATGTGTATTTAGTGAAACAAAAGCCAGTATGATAATTTCTCCCCACCCCTCTTGTAAGGAACAATCTTTTCACAGTTTCCCAGGGCATACCTAATTTCCCCCCCCCACCCCCTTTTTAGAACGAACTATTCAAGAGATTCCCAAAGTACAATCTCACTGTGGAATTTTTATGACCTTCTCATCTCCTGGTTGTGCCTCTCAGAGGTGATAGTTCTGGCCATCTGGCTTTTCTCCCTCCATCGTATCATGTGTCGGTTATACAAATTCGATATAAGATTAAATATATTCAGGTTACATCAAGAAAGGATTTCTTTATCAGTCTCCCCCCCCCCCCCCACTTTTCTTCTTCCACTGAAGAAATGACAGATACACGGATCTGACATCCTGCCCTCCTTAAAAAACAAATAGGTCTACCTGGAAAAAAACAAAAATCATGCATTACATTTGCAATTCAGGATGGTTTATCAGGGTATTTTTGGTGGAACTTACGTAGTAATGTGGGTGCTTTTACGTGTTGTTTGTCTACCCACTCATTTTCTGAAGAAGGAAGGTGTTTCCAAGCTACTAAATATTGTGTGGATCCATGGTGAGTGCGTGAATCAAGGATGTCTTTAATTTCAAAATGTTGTTCCCCATGTATCATGATGGGGGTTGGAGGTGTGGGAAGGGGGGGTCTGAGGTTTGAAGTGATCTCTGGTTTGATCAAGCTACAGTGAAATACTGGATGAATCTGCCTAAGTGTTTTTGGAAGTTGAAGCTCTACCGTCATGGGGTTAATAATTCTGGAGATGGGGAAAGGGCCAATGAATTTTGGTCCTAATTTCTTAGAGGGTTGTAATGATTTTAAGAATTTTGTGGACAAGTATACACGGTCCCCAATCTTGAAAGGTTTAGGTTCGCAACATTTTTTGTCTGCATGAGTTTTGTAAACTGCTCTAGCTTCCTGTAAAGATAATCTTACCACTGGTCACATGGCTTGTAAGTTATCCATCCACTCCTTAAGGGAGGGGATTTCAGGAACTTTAGTGGGTAGTTCCGGCATGGGGTTGAATTCTTGGCCTGTGGCTACCTGGAATGGGGTGAACCTCGTGCTACTATGGACTGAGTTATTGTATGCTACCTCTGCAAACGGAAGAAGGTCAGTCCAATTATCCTGTTGGTGACTAATAAAACATCTTAAATATTGTTCTAATACGCTGTTCACTCTCTCCGTTGATCCGTCCGTTTGGGGGTGATTTCCTGACGACAACCCCTGGGTGGAGCCTAATAGGTTTTTAAAAGCCTGCCAAAATTTTGAGGTGAACTGAACACCCCTACCTGAGATAATCCATTGGGGAGCTCCATGAAGGCGATAGATGTGTATTAGAAACATCTTTGCCAATGCCTTGGCAGTTGGGATCTTTTGGCATGGGATAAAGTGAACCTGTTTGGAAAAAAGATCAGTTACAACCCAAATGACAGTATTTCCAGCACTTTCAGGAAGCTCCACTATAAAGTCCATAGAGATCTCTTTCCAGGGAGCAGAAGGGTCTGCTACTGTTTGTAAAAGTCCAGGATATTTTCCTTGTCTTCTCTTTGCAGCAGCACAGGTGGGGCAGCTCGCAACATAGCTTTCAATGTCCTTTTTGAGGGACGGCCACCAAAATTGTCTTTTGATGAGGTGCAGAGTTTTTACAAACCCAAAGTGTCCTGCTATTTTGGAGTCGTGGCAGCGTTTCATGAGGTCCATTCTCTGGCTTGCAGGGATATAAAGTTTGTTCTCTACCCAAGCCAGTCCATCTTTGAGTAAACAAGTGTTTTTGTTAGCCTGGAGCCAGTCGTCCTTAAGTAGTGCCTCCTTAAATATTGACGTCATTGTATCTTCAGTCAGGGATGATTTTTTTTCTCTTGTGCCCAGGTGATTACTTTGGCTGCTAGTTGGGTCAGTTGGATCATCGGTTTTATAACCTCAATCTTTTTACTGTTGTATTGGGGTTTTCTGGACAGTGCATCTGCTAAGAAGTTCTTTCTCCCAGGAAAATATTTGAGAGTGAAATTAAACAGTTTAAAGTATTGAGCCCACCTTGCTTGTTTTTCAGAGAGTTTCCGTGGATTTTTCAGGGCTTCCAGATTTTTGTGATCAGTCCATACTTCAAAGGGGATTTGGATTTCTTCCAGGAAATGTCTCCATGTGAGCATTGCCCACCGCACAACATATGCCTCTTTCTCCCATATTTGCTTGGTTTCTGTCAGTTTCTTGGATGTATAAGCACGTGGTTGTAATTGTCCACTTCCATTCTTTTGGAGGAGGACTGCTCCAACGGGCAACATAACTAGCGTCTGCTTGGATGACAAAAGGTTGTTCAGGATCTGGATGCTTAAGGACCGGTTCTGCTGAGAATAGACATTTGAGTTTCTCGAATGCCACTTGGCATTCCATTGTCCAGATAAGGGGTTGCCTTGGTTTGGGTTTCTCCCCCCCTTTCGTTTTTAGCAAGTTCGTGATAGGGAGGGCGATGTTTGCAAAAGCTGGAATGAATTGGTGATAAAAGTTCGCAAACCCCAAGAAACTTTGCAGTTGTTTGCGGGTGTGCAGTGGGTCCCAGTCCAGTCCAGCTTTTACTTTCTGTGGGTCCACCTCTATTCCCTCATGGGATATTCTATATCCCAAATAGTCAATTTTTTCTTGGTGGAATTTGCATTTAGAGAGTTTTGCATATAGTTTAGCATCTAAGAGTTTTGTGAGGACTGCACGGAGTAGCTTGATGTGTTCTTCCATTGTTTCCGTGTAGATTAAAATATCATCAAGATACACTAGAACCCCTTTATATAAAAATTCATGAAGGGTTTCATTGATCAATTGCATAAACACGGCAGGCGCTCCTTGCAGTCCAAAGGGGAGCACTTTAAATTGGTAGCATCCCAATGGTGTGTTAAAAGCTGTCTTCCACTCATCCCCTTCCTTTATTCTGATGTGGTAATATGCCTCTCATAGGTCTAACTTTGAAAAATTTTTCCTTTCGAGAGGTGGGCTAACATGTCCTTCATGAGGGGGAGTGGATACATATTCTCTATGCAAATTGTGTTCAATTTTTTGTAATTAACGCACAAGCGTGCTGAGCCATCTTTCTTTTCATGGAATAACACTGGGGCAGCTATTTTAGGATGGGCGGATTCAATGAAACCCCTTTTTAAATTTTTATCGATAAATGCTCTGAGTTCTTTCAGTTCTCTGGGGAACATGCAGTACATTTGTGGTTTTGGGAATTTAGCCCCTGGTAGGATTTTGATGGCGCAGTCTGTGGCGCAATGGGGTGGGAGTTCATCACAAGCTTCCTCACTAAATGCTTGGGCCAGATCCTGGTACTCATTTGGGATGTTAATGGTTTCAACTGACTGTCCAGTCATGGCTGACTCTCTGTTCTCTGTTCCTTTCTTTATCCTTTCTTCAGAGCTATTTGCAAATACTACATCTCTCTGGAATTGTACAGTTCCTGTCCTCCAATTTATTTTTGGATTCCATTTCTGCAGCCATGTGAGACCTAGGACTAGTGTCTCTTCCATTCCTGGGGCTACAATGAATGTGAGCATTTCCCTATGGTTCCTAATCTTATTTTTAATGGTTCTGTGGTAAACCTGGCTGGCTCCCCCACCCTGCTATAGTTCCATCTAATTGGTAGAAAGCGATGGGGTTTTCCATTTCTTTCAGTTGGATCCCCAATTTCTCTGCAAGGGAGGGATTTATTAGGCATTGGGTGCATCCCGAATCCAGCAACGCTGCAACTTCCTCCCCCTTCCCTCGGCCGGGGATAAACAGTCTCAGGGGTGAGGTGATTGGTTCAACTGGATTGCTTACCAGCGGGTCATCTTCCAGATCACTTTCGGACTGGCTCAGGTCCCCTCAGAGCATTGAGGGCTCTTCCTCTGGGTTGGTGGGGGATCGGAGTCCCACATCTATTCGGCCTCTCAGGCCAGTCTCCTTTCCTCGAGGGCTGGATATTCCAGGTTTCCCCCCTGCTGGGTGGTCTAGCTTTCTGGCAGGGGTCTTCGAATGGCATTCTGCTGTGCGGTGTCCCTCCTTACCACACTTAAAGCAACCAGATGTTCTTGGAGTCATGGTGGATTGGGGTTTGAAGACTTCCTGTTTCCCCAGGGATGGGGATCTAATCCAAGACTTGCCACTGTGGTACCGGTTTCGAGTCATGTCTATCTCTGCCTCCTCTGCCATCATGTACCATTCGTGCAACAGGTTCGAAGCCCCACGGACCAGGCAGGCAGCAAAAAGGTCATCATTTAGTCCATCTTTGAACCAACAGACTAGGATATCCTCTGGCCAGTCCACCCGGCCAGCCAGGTCACGAAATTCCTCAGTGTATTCTGTTACCGGCCGATGGCCTTGTTTTATGACTCTAATGTGGTTGCAGGCTTTTCTATCGGCGAGGGGGTCCTCGAAGCGGAGGTGTAAGGCTGTCATGAAGCGATCAAGGTTCCTTAATTCTGGGGCATTGATGTTGTGGAACATCACCATCCATCTGGCTGCTGCCCCTTCAAGGGCCAGGGTGACGATTCGTACTCGGGACCCCTGGGTTGGGAAATCCCAATTCTTGCATGTAGGAGAGCACTTGCACTAGGAAAAATCCCAGTTTCTGGGGGTCTCCATCAAATTTTACCCCCAAGGGTGGGATCTTCCTCTGCAGTTGGATGTCTCCTGGTTGGCCAGGGTTAATCACCTGATCCAGGGCATTTAGGGGTCGGGTACCTGGTATGGCTCCTGGTCCTTTGGTTTGTCCCTCTTCCCGCTCAATTTCCACTGGATCAGGGTTGGAGGCTCGAGTTCTCTCATTTTCTGGTTCCCTCCCTCTCCTGTGGTGTCGCCCTGGTGCATCCCCCACCTCGAGGTTCTCTAGGGCTTCCCTCACGAGGCATTTTATGTACCGTCTCATTCAGTCATCAGCCGGTGGCTCCTCGTCCCATTCTTCCTGATTCGATAAGGCCTCCAGCTCCAATTTCCACCCAGGTTTACGATTGCCCTGGGTGAAGGTTACTCCTCTGGTTCTTTCATCCCAGCTGTCTCTTTTTCCTACACCTATAGACCACCGGGGCTTGGTGGAGGTTTCGTAGGCAGCCTTTCTGTCTTCGATGGGGTGCACCAAGTCAGTATCTGGGTGGGTACCTGTCGACATTTCTCCCCAGCATTCGGCTTCCCCTTGGTCCTTGCTGTCCTCAGACATTTTCCTTTCTTGCAGGGTCCCCTCAGTAGAGTGAAAGGGTTTTGTTTTTTTTAATTTCCTCTCCGGGCTGACCTCTATTGCAGACGCTGTTTTATGTCAGGCTACAGAACTTTTCCCGTTCACTCAACTAGAATGAACTTCTGAAAACGTATCCAAATGTATCACAAAGGAATTCTTTATTGAGATGAGATAATTCCTGTAGGAGTTCAAAACAGCATCTGAGGTCTCTCAGGCATACAGGGATACATAATGGAGTTTAGAATCCCTCCCCTTATCTCAATGTGTATTTAGTGAAACAAAAGCCAGTATGTTAATTCCTCCCCAACCCTCTTGTAAGGAACAATCTTTTCACAGTTTCCCAGGGCATACCTAATTTCCCCCCCACCCCTTTTTAGAACGAACTATTCAAGAGATTCCCAAAGTACAATCTCACTGTGGAATTTTTATGACCTTCTCATCTCCTGGTTGTGCCTCTCAGAGGTGATAGTTCTGGCCATCTGGCTTTTCTCCCTCCATCGTATCATGTGTGGGTTATACAAATTCGATATAAGATTAAATATATTCAGGTTACATCAAGAAAGGATTTCTTTATCAGCCTCCCCCCCCCTTTTTCTTCTTCCACTGAAGAAATGACAGATGCATGGATCTGACAGTAATCAAAGAAACAGAAGAAACAGAATATTATATGGTATGGGATTTATTTTATCAAAAGTTAGAAAATAAAAGAAATTAATATGGATTAGATGAATATATAAAAATATATAAAATATATAAATATATATAAAGATAAGATTGTTAAAAATAATAGATATATTAGATAACAGTTATAAGAAAATGTGATTATTATTATATTGATAATAAAAGTATTAATTATAATTGTAAGCACAAGATATATGAACCCAGTTGGCATGGTTAAAGTGAAATGGAATTATTGTAAAATATTTTTAAAAATTGGAAAAAAAAAAGAATAAGAACAAGAAGTTCCTACACAATGCTAGATTGACAAACAAGGCAGATCAAAATGTGGTTTATTGGCTAATGGCCTATTGTATTGTACATTTTCAGGCAATGTGTTTGGTTTGTCATCTATTCTTTTGAATGAACTTAATTTGCTTAAATTCTGAAAACTGCTTAATTAATATGTATGCAGATATAGGTTAGGCATACCTCCTCTTGCCTTTCAGAATGAATACACAGGAGTCAGGATGTTTGAATTACCAATATCTGTACTTTGGAATTGTATCGTGTCTCTCATTCAAAGTATGGGAAAGGTACTTAGTTTAAAGAGGCAGGTCGTCAACCTTGAGTGAGTTTTACTGTGATGTCCATTCCAGAAATCTAAAAAAAATATCAACAGAGAAAGAAATTTGGCAGTAGGGTGGCATATTGAGTAATATTGAATCTGGAAAAGGAACATGTAGGTCCAAAGTTGCCAGTGTTTGCTGAAAGATGAAGTTTCACTCCCCCAAAAGAAATCTGATTTATGAAAAAGGAGGAAGGTATATGGAAGAGATCAAACAATTCCATATGTTCTCAACTGTGTCATGTTGATAATGATGAAAAGCCTGGATTGGCGTCACCATGAATTCAGATAAATCTTGAATCAGACAGCAAATTGGAATGAGAATCAACTTCTATTACTGACATCTATCAAAGGAAAGGGAGCACCAACCTTCAAATTAATATCAGGATTCCCAATATTTGGAACTTGGTATGGTAAAGAAGGACATCCATTAGGGAATCATCTTGTAATATAGAAAATTCCCTTTGGATAGTTCCTACAAAATGTAATCAGCAACTAATACTACATTATTTTTATAACTGCATGAGTTATAAACTGCATGAGTCAAGTGACAAGGCCATGCAGAACTTTCTCAGAGCTGGCGTTTTTACTTTTTCAAGAGATTAAAATTATTCCTTTTCCAACATCAGTCCTCAATAACCCCAAGTGACACTTCCTCAGTAGCAAATAGGTGCTGTTAAATTGACAGTGTTAATAAATAAGGAAAGAATATTGTATTATAATACAGGAATGTATTATTCTGTTGCAAATATTTTGGGATCTGGGCATGGTCGCATCTCTAGAAATATAAAGGCCCAATAATATTCTTCAGAATTGTAGAATACTGTAGGCGAGTCAAGTGGATGAGAAATAAACACTTTAAGGATCCGCAGATAATTTTTTTGCGATAGGAAAGGTTTATTATGTTGCTTTCAATAGTGACGAACAATAGCAACTCTGCTTTAACAATTCTCACTTTGCACAATTTTTTTTCTTTGTTAAATCTGTTTTCACTCAAAGTGTGGTAATTCAGAATGATCATAACAATGCATGGCCATATAAGTCTTCATTTATATATAATATTTATAATTTTAAATTTCAAGGCCAGAACATTTTTCTCTATTCAAGGCTCTAAGACACTGGTTTATTTTTTTCAACATAGCAACTTGTATACAATCCATAGTTAGTACAATATTCAGTATCTAAGGAAAAGGCTCCAAAACGTATTACATTTTTTGTCAAGTTTTTCATTTTAGATTACTTATACATATCAATGTGTGAACAGTGTGACCCCTGGTGCCATACAGTTTGGTACAAATAAAAATAATATTATTACTCATGATTAATATTCAGCTTATATATTTCTAATAATAATAATACACATTTATAGTAGATTATAACCTTTCATTATTTCATATTGTTTGAACATACCTGATACTACTGCCGTTCAATTTCTAAACCTCCCTCTTGTTATTACATTTATCTTATTATTTAAAAATGTGTATAATGTTATTCCCCTTTTCTCTTATTTCTGTCTCTATTCCAACTTTTATTCATGTCACCATTATATTAAAAGACGTTTCCTTTCTGTTTTTCATCTCTCACCTGCTTTAATATTTTAATTCATAATTATTTCATTATTCAGTGTTGCCATATTCAATTCTGATACCAAACACAATATTATTTAAACATACATGATTCTATTCATATTCTATACATTCATCCAGTCGATATGATTCTGCTATTATTACACCTACTTATATTAAAATATATTCTTTCATTATTTCATTATGCTCACTATTTGATTGTATTATTGCACTACTAATCATAATATTATTTAAGCATATTTAATAGTACCATCGTTCAATCTCTAATTTTCCCATTTTAAATACTTAATTCTTATTCATATGTCCCATATTCCACTCTTCACATCTAACTGTATAAAAATATTGTCCTTCATTATTTCATCATTATTATTTAGTTGTTCAATATTTCAATATATTATTCTAATACCTATCACAATACATACAAAATAATTCTATTCATATTCTTTGTTTTCATCCAGTCTATATAATTCTAATATTTAAAAACATGTTTATATTAAAAGAAAAATCTTTTTTTCCTCTATCCATCATCTCTTGTTTGCATCAACATTTTAGGTTTTATTCTTTTTTTGACTTGCTTCCCATATTCTTCTCTTGGATCTTTGTCTTTACCTACATCCTGACTAAATATTTCTCCCATCCCTACCCTCTTCCACTGTCTAACATAGAACTTTGAACATAGAATAACAGAGTTGGAGGTCTAGTCCAACCCCCTGCTCGAGCAGGAGAGTCTATTCCAAATATTAGCCTCTACCTGGGATCAAACTCACAGCCTCCTGATTGTGAGACGAGAGCTTCACCTCTAGGCCACCACACCTAGCTAACTTTGTGACTACCTGCTCTAACCCCTATCTCCATTCCCAAAGCATCTTCCTGTTTCTCCAATTCTCTTTTTAGATCTTTTGAAGTGTTTTCTCCCTGGTTAGATTCATCAATGATTGTTAATGTTATTAGTATCTCCTCTTGTTATCTTCTTTTGCTAATTCCCTGGTTCTGCTTTTCCCTCCATTTCTTCTACTGGCTCTTCTTTTCCTGAGCACCTTGGTTTTTACTCATTATTCCTTGTATAATATTTTCCAGTTTTTGGTCTATGCCATCTATTAATTTCCTAGTCGCCTTATGTTCTTTCTGTATAATATCCTTTACACTTTCAAACATCAACTCCATTGCATTTAAAGTTCCATTCATTTCCTCCTTGCATTGCATCTTATCTTGTTTTAATAAATCCCACTTTTGGCCAAGAGCCCAAGAACTCTTTACTCAAAGCTGAGGTTACTCTTCAGAATGCACACTAGTCACAGTTCTTTATGTCCCACAGATAATCAGTCAGTTCCATTTAAATAGTTCAGGGAGTTTTACAATCCTCCTTAAGTCACCTTAAGTTCAATCATGTAACATAACATCCAAGGGTCATTTTAATTGAATATCTTCCTTGTTCTCATATTTAAATCTCCAGTGGCCTTAGGGTAGGTAAATGTAACCCAGTAAGTATTTTCACAGTTTTTCAAATAAATATGCTCAGGCTTGTATATTTTCCTCTCATCAGCAGATGTTGCTCTCTGTGTAACAATATTGTTGCTGGTATATCTGATGTTAATTATTTTAAATTGTAATTCAAGTATAAAAGCAGTGTTAATTTTTAAAATCCATAATTCCAGCATTTTAAAATGCCTTCTCAATACCATGTCTTCCAACTTTGAGAGTCCAATTTCCTGTATTTTTGAAGAAGAAAGAATGTTTCTCTCTCTCTTTCTCTAATTCTTTTCCTTCCAGCTTGGTAATTTTCTCAAAGTGCTTACTCACCGCTTTGACAAATAATTCTGAGTAAATAGTTCCCCGAACTTTCTCTTGGGCATGCATTTTAATAAAAAAGAATCCTCTCACCCAGTTCTACACTGTTCACCAAAATCCACTCCAGCTCAAATCTTAGATGGTCTTCAGCTGTCCTGGCTTCATACCAGCCATCTTTGGGCTGCCTCTTCTCCTCGTTATGGCTGAGAGGGAAAGAAAGCCCTAGATCAGTCAGGAGAGCTACGGCTTTCTGTGACCTCACAGGACATCCATCTTTGCTTCACCGCTCCTACAGGGAGGCTTTGGCTTCTTTCGGAACCCATCAATGGGGAGAATTCGGCATGGAGATGCGGATATCCAGTCCTTGTGTCCAATCTCGCCATGACGTCAGCCAGAAGTCCACTACGTACTTTTTTTTTTTTTGATAACTGTTAAAATGAGTGAACAAAATATATTTTAGATAAAAAGAATATATATTAAAAGGTATGGAAATATTTTTCTAAAAAAATCCTGTTTAGTACAGTAATTCAGTTAGTATATTCAGGAAAACATTTCAAATACTTCTCCCTTTTGTATGAGTTTCAGAACTAATTTCCAGAGGCAAATTAAATATTACCCATACCTAGGCAGTTCATAAAAAACAAATATCAGGATTTTTCAGTCACACAAGTTTAGATGATCATTTGAGGTTTGCTTATTCAACCTATCTACCCAGAATCTCACCCAGATGTCTTCAAAAAGAACATAGGCAGAAATATGAGGAAGAAAGCCTTCTTCCACTATGATTCCATCACATGTGGCATATAAGATTTGATGTCTGCAAGTCAGAAACTAGTTCAGAAGACTAATAATTGAATAGATTGTGAACCTGGAAAGGGGCAGAGACTGTATATTTGAAACTATATATAAACCCCAGCCCTCCTGGAGGAAATGTCTTCTACCCATGAGCAGAATTCCCTTTTGCAAAAGCTTTATAATAAAGCTCTTATATATTGTTCATGTGTCTCCAGTTGTCTGAATACCTGAATGGTTGATTTTTATCACAATTGATATTAAGTTTTAATGGTTTTATTTGCAAGTAATATAACAAACAACAGGTAATCATCAACAGGGCATGAAAGAGATTAGAAATAGACATAGTATACTTGCATTCTTTATTTCAATTTTTGTCTGTGTTGTTAGATTGTGGACAATTGCGGAAAAGTAGCAGCATTTTGTCTCCAGAGTTATGTTTTGTTCCAGAACCGCCTAGGGTACATACTGGTAAACATTAAGGTAAAAATGAAAATTCAAACTGGGCAAGTCAGATCCTTTAAATACATGAAATTGTATTCCATTCTTTTGGCTTTTGAAATGCTCGAATTAGGCCAGCCACAGAAAATATGCTAAAACTCCTAGATGTTTTGCAAGAATTGGCAGCTACATTAAAGTTGGCAGCATTAAAGTTGAAGGTGTACAGAGTCAAATACTCTGAAAGTACTTTATCATTTTGAGATTTTTACTTATAGGGACTGTAGGCCCCTGCAAATTGCCTAAAGTCATTAGTGATAGTATCTAGGTACTTTATCTTCTATTGGTCTTTTTCTCTTTTATTACCTTCAGTTTTTCCAAACATCCTTTCCAGTCTTGATTGCCTTCTCATTATATGTCCAAAGTATTTAAGTTTAAGCTTATTTCTTACTGCTTCCAGTAAGCACTCTGGATTGTCTTTAATTTATTATTTAGTTAAATATTAATGCCCCTGTAGAAAGTTAGCAACTGCCCCTCTCTGGGAAGAATGAAATATTCTTGGAGATATTAAAAAGGCAGAATATCATATTTCCCTGGATGAGAAAACGAGAAGAATGTTTTTAAAGACAAAACAATTTCCTGCAGCTCCCTGCCCCCCCCCCCCACTTCAGCTCCAGGGTGATGGGATTAAGAAACAGCCCTCAGGACATGATAGGATTAGCTCTCTATCTATCTCACCACATGGCATCTGAGAAGATTACATCACCCAGCAAGATTCAACCAAGCTTGGGACTCAAGACAGCCTACCCTGCAAAGCTACCCTTGCATGGCCCCATGGGAGTCTGACAACCAACCAGGATACATTTCTTGCCACAGGAACAGGGAGCAAGTTGAAAGCCCAACAGAGGTTATAAATCTTCCTCTCTCATCCATGTGCTTTTTTCCCCCAGGACCTCAAATCATGTGGTCCTGTCCACCATTAAACCATCCTTCCAAGCAGTCTCCATGTTTCCAGTGTCTTTCTTCCCATTTGGAAGTGAACCCAACAATTTAGCACCCAGCAGATGGGACTCCAAGCTAACCTGACCAATGGACCTGGCCCAGGTAAGCAGACCCTTGCCGGCAGCAGAGCCATTGAGTCTGTGGTTGAGTTGCCTGGACCTTGGCCAATTTGAAAAACAAGGTTTTAAAGGGGTTTTGAGTGTTGAGCTCAAAGGCTGCTTGGAAAGAAGGTGAGTACCCCTAAATTTTAATTTATAGCCCAGCAAAGCGTGGGAAATGTGTGTATGCCTGTGTGTGTGTGTGTGTGTGTGTATGAGAGAGAGAGTGGATCTTTCTCTCAATCACAGCTGGATCTTGTTTTCTCTGTGTGAATAATGCATTCCTAACATAGTGTCTTTGGAAATATCTATGCATTTTGTTTTTTCCATACCATAAAAAGCATGCCAACCTAGTTCAAGATCATGTCCCTCCAAGGTCAGTAATCTCTTGTTTCTCAATCCAATCCATTCTTTCACCCATGTGAGTGTTGAAGCCTGATAATACAATTCCCAATTTGGTAGCTCAAAACCACCTCTATTTTTTGAATCTTGCAACATTTTCAAACTTATCCTTACTTTTTCCTCTTGTCAAATATATTTTAATATTGTTTTATTTAATTCTTCAAAATATTTTTTCTCCAGTTTTATTGGTATTGTTTGGAATAAATATAGTAATCTTGGCAGGATATTCATTTTTATGGTGGTTACTCTTCCCATCAATGATAGTTGTAGATTTTCCACTTCTCCAAATCCATTTTAATTTGTTGCGCCAATTTATAATAATTATCTTCTTTAATTGTTACACACCTTGCCATTAGTTGGATTTCTTCCAACACCCCATTAATTCCAATACATCTAGGAAATTGTCAGCATATAAGAAATTATTAGCTGAGATAGACATAACAACAAGTCAGCCAATGGGAATTGTTTGGTGACTAAGAAACAGCACCTGTTGTGAGACATGCCAGATGGCTTGGACACTGGGCATGGCTTAGGGTAATTGGTCTCTATAAACTATAGAGCTTCTGTGACACTGGTGGTTCTGCTGGTTCTGATTGCTTCTGCTTCTTCTTTTTTAAATAAAATTTTATTTGGGTTTTCACACATACAAAATACAAATAAAACATCTTTTTTGAAAATAGCATGGTCCCGGGTTGAACTTCTTTATACAGACACAAAACTCAGTTTCATGCTCCTTTTTGTGTTCTATTCCATATCTTATACTATTCTACATTTTCTATATAGTTTTTCCCCTCTTTTAATTTTCTCAATTTTATTTTGATTATCTCATCTCAATTCAAATCATTATATTTATACTTTTGTCTGTTCTGTTTCAATTTCATATTATCTTTTCTCATTAAACAAATTTTCTCCTGTAGTTACTAATTGGAGTATGACACCTTTATATCTTTTAATTACATCCATTCAACTCTTATTTAAACTTCAATATATACCTTAAGGTTATGACCTTCAAATACAATACATAATACATAACTTCCAATCGAATTCTGCTTGGTACATTCTTATAATACACACTATATTCTTTAAAAAAAAGATTATAAATATATGTAATTATAAAACCTCATTCCAATCCAATTCAATTCTATCATTAATAATCATTAAAATCTTAACATCTTTAACACTTCTTTTCAATTAAATATCATACTTCCTTAAAGACACATAAAATCTCCATAATTAATTTTTTCCCTTATTTCTCTTCACATATGTTTTGTAAATCATTAGATATTCATTTTGTTACATTTATTTATTGACAAGCATTCCACTGAATTACGATAGCTATTTTATCAAACATTTTAATCATACATTGTTTCATATTTTCTAAAATTATTTCTGTTTCTAATATAACAATACTATCTTATGTACCTTTGCAGAATCCCTTTTTCCATTAATTTTTCACCCATTATCTCTAAATAGGCCCTGTTTCTCTATATTTTGTTTCTGTCCTTTATAACTTCTTTTCCTTTCTTTCTTCCCTCTCTTCTTCTCCCTCCCCTTTTTACCCCCTTGACTCGCTATTTCTAATTCTCTCTTCTGCATTTCCCTCTTCTGTTGCTTTCTGATTTTATTCTTATTTTTCACTCTATTTTGGGGGGGAGTTGTTTTTCCCAATCTTAAACTTTCCATTCTCTTTCCCCCCTTTCCTTTTTTTCCCCCACCTAAGATTACTTGTTCATTAAAGATGGTGTCTTCTTTGTCGCAATCTTCTTGTTCTGCAGGCATTTCTTGTTGTTTCTCATAATTCCAAATCTCCATTTCTAAAAACTGAAATACAATGCCAAAAGAACCTCTCCCTTCTTGTGCATTTTCTTTCTGTTTTTTAAGTTCCATTTTCAGTTCTTCTAAAAGTGGTGTCATTTTAAACAGTTTTAAACAACCATCCGATTGATTTTAGTCATTCAAATATAATAACCAAAAATCCAGAAATCATCAAGTAATCCAAATAGTCCCAAGTTATTTCTTCTTATTTCTTTTTCCACTTTCTCTTCCTGGGGTTTTTGTTGCGATATTTCAGTTAAAATGTATCTTTTGGAAGTCTTGTTGAGATTTTGCTGTAGGTTCTTTTTAATTCCAGGCAGTCTCCTCCCTTCCAGATCCTGCCCTTTTATTCTTTTTCTCTCCTTTCCTGTTTTCAAAAGCTTTTAATTATCCAGAAATCTTTATTATCCCTTTGACTTTTTATTTTCAGCATTAAATGCCTATTAATGTCAAAGTGGATTTTTTTCCAATTTCTTGCTTAAGTCTCTTAGCTGTCAGTATAAAAAAAGGAGGAAAAAAAACCCCAAATCGTTTCCCTTTTCTCTCTTCTTTGCAGCTTAAAAATCTTCTTAGGGAACAATGTTATTTTTTTTAATAGTTTCAATTCCAGGGTACCTTATTTTTTGCTTTTGCTATTTGACCCGGTCAACCAAAACTTTCTCTTCTTATCTTCCTCCTGCACATTCTTTTCTGGTTGAGTTCTTCTTTGTGGTGGCCATTTCTGACCACCACTACAACCGCCTTTGGGAAAGGGAGTAATGGCCAGCTGGGGAGGAGAGATGCGGCTCTCCTCAACCCTGCAGGCAGTCTCCCCCTTCTTCACCCCCCCCCACCTCTACGGGGATGGCGCTTCCAATAGCTCTCAAAAAGCAAGAGTAAACCAAGCCTGTCAGGTTGAATTGGCCAGGAAGATATTACAGAAGACAGACAGTCCTTCAAATAACCAGGGCCTATGCCATGAAGTACTTTATAGATAACAAATGACATCTTGAATTATACCCAGAAGCAAACCAGCAACCACTGAAGCTTGCAAAGCAGAGGCATTACACAGTCTTATCAAGGCATGCCTGTCACTGCCCATGTCACTACATTTTAGACCGGTTTAGATCAGAATCTGGCTGGTCTTCACGTCAGCTTTATGTAGAGCATGTTGCAGCAATCAAGCCATGATGAGCAAGGTACGAGTGACTGTCTAAAAAGTTTCCTGGTCAAAGAAGGGGTAGACCAGATGAAACTATGCAAAGGCAATCCTAGTCCAGCTACTACCTTCATCTACTATTGAATGATTTGTTCTATTAAGGCAGGGGTGTCAAACTCAAAGCCTGCAGACTGGATCTGGCCCATGGGCTGCTTAGATCTGGCCCACAGGACCGGCCTGGAAATATCAAAGGACCGGCCCGTGGTGCCTCTGCCAGCCAAAATGGGTCACGTGTGGGCTGTGTGTGGCCCCGGTGGGGTCCATTTTCTGCCTCCACAGCCTCCTGCAGTTGCACAGGGGCCCTGCAGCTCATTTTGGCTGGCAGAATTCTGCAGGAGGCCGTGGAGGCCAAAAATGGGCCACATGGGGATCCCTGTGCCTGTTTTGGCTGGTAGAGTGCTGCAGAAAGCAGCACCTTCTTCACCTTCTCTTTAGCAGCATCTGTCAAACAGAACTAGGTACCTCCAAGACTGGATTACTGTTTTCCCCCATATTTCCACCCAAATATTAACCAGGCTTAACTTGACATAGTTTCTAAATCCAGATAAGGAGAATCATATGCTAAGCTTTGAACTACTGAGATAAGTATTATATCTAAACCTTGACACTCTGCCTCCTGAATCTGATCTAATTTTCACATTTGATTCATTTAACATTTGTTCTTTTTCTCCTCCAAAATGATGTCTAAATCATTTGGCAGTAGCATAATGACATAAATACGGTTGTGTAAAAACTGACGAGGCCCCAATACAGCAAGTTGTCTATATCATCTTTCAAATCATTTTCTAAATAGAAGCTCATTAGAAGATATATCAATTTCCATGGCCCATTTTGGCTAGCAGAATGCTGCAGGAGGTAGTACCTTCTTCACCTTATCTTTAGTAGCATCTGCCAATTAGAACTAGATATGCTCCAAGATCTGGATGGCAGTTCAGAAGAGCCAAAAACATCTGGCTCTTCACCCAGGTCTTTGATGAGAGAGTGAGGCTCCTTGTATCACTGATTTTGTCATCTTTTATCTTAATCTTTTATGATGTGATTGATTTAAATGTATTTAATTTTATTGTTGTGAGCCACCCAGGGTCATTGAGAATTGGGTGGTATATCAATTTTGTAAATTATTATTAATATTAAGTCCCCCTCTAGGGCTGTGTCCGAGGTAGTAACAAAGATAGACTGTTGATAGACTGTTGATAGACTGTTGGACAGACAGTTTTTAGAGACATCTGGAGAAATTGTCAGTTCATTAATGCTCTGCTCCTATACAAAAGAGTCAAGCCCCATAGCAGCTGGGGATTCTACATGTCTTTAATCTCTACATTATGGAATTGAGACTATTTGTGCCAGAAAGTAAATCTCTCTTTGTCTGGAATAGCTGTTTTGAATGCAAAGGGAAAAATGCATCTTGAGCTTGTGTCAAATACTCCCCATGGTCACGCCCACCCTGGCCACACCCACCCTGACCACACCCACCCCTGGCCACGTCCCACCACCACCCCGGCCCTCCAAGGTCAAACACAAACCTGAGGCAGCCCTCAATGAAATAGAGTTTGACAGAGATAGAGTAATAGTGCAAATGGGTTAGTTACAGTTACATTTTGATGTAAGCATCAGATTTTGCAGATACCTTTAATAGGTAACCTTTACTATGAAATAATCTATGAAATAAATCCTTGACTCTATTGGAGGGCAAGTTTGGTAAGTTTCCTATTAATCAAAGTGTTTGATCATGTATGATAGGAGAAAATTATGGGATATATAGTAGTTCAGATCATTCTACATACCCTCTTTTATAGAAAATATGGCAGAAGGACAGAAAAATCACATATCTGTTATCTAACTTTTGTCTGTACATACAGTACATGGAATAGGCTACTCAAAATACATTAACACTGTATTTCTGGTCAAATATTCAGTTATAATTCAGCTTTGTATTGGACTTTGGATTCTAATACCTTATGTAACTGCCATTGTTGGTGGATGATTGTGTCCTGTTCCTACCACGCTAAATGATCTTTTACATTGAGATTACATCGTGCAATTAGTAATGTCAGAATTCCCTCAAAGGCTATATATCATCAAATTAATCAAGGATGGCAATGCTACTGGGGAAAAAAGAATAATATAAAGGTAAATAATAGGAGGGAGAATGGATTTTTTGTATCTGTAACAACACTAAAAATGTAATCAATAAACATTCATTCTGTAGTTTACATTGTTACTCATTTGTGATTCTTTATCATGAGAAAAAGTGTACCCTTGGTCTATTCAAATTGTCATAACAATGGCTGCTCTGGGGACACAGAATGAAATTAACTTCTAGGTTATCATCGTCAAGGACCATTAAATCCTGAACTATGAGGGGCATTGTGAACAAGCCATATTTTAGCCTCCCCTAAGCTCAAAGCAGGCAGGTTCTGCTCTGTCCCTCCAAATTCTGACCTTCAGTAAAAATTTATGTGGAAATGAAAAGAGCAGAAGAAGGCTATAGCCCTGCCAAATGCTGATGATGTGACTCATTTTAATTATAGGTATTTGGAAATTAAATGACCTAGGGCTTGTTTGGCAGTTTGTTTCAGGCAAAAAAATGATTTAAGCTGGCTCCAGAATCCAAGTATCTTTTTACAGCAGGTGTTCAACAAGGCTCTCATTTTTCTTTTTACAGGATGTCCTTGTAAACATAATACCAATTAGGAAACTAGGTCTTCACATCAAGATCTCCTGTTCTGTCTGACATTCCTCCTTGGGCTACTTCATTACTTATAATTTTATCAAACAGCTTCTTTTATCAGCCTATTTTTAAAAGCTTTGAATAATAACTCTGGTTGGCTTCTTTAAAAGCTGGACATCAATGGGACAGGACCAATAATACTGAATTATGAGCTGACTGATTTTTTTTTCTCACTATCAGATCTACTTTGCCACTAAGTTTGCTCAAAATATTTATTAATGAAAATTAATGCTTAAGTCATTCTACACAGATATGCACTTGGGATTAAATGTTCTTCTAGGTCATAATAGGGAAGGACCATCTATTTTTATGTCACTAAAATTTTTGACTTAAATATAAATATTTAGTTCTGTGTTATATTTTAATCCACATCCTTTTTCATTATTGCAAATGAACTAAACTGCTTATAAATGAAATGGAATGGTTGCTGGTTGGTTGTTTTTAATTCTGTTTGGTTAAAAAAAACATTGTTTATTAATTATAACATTGTAACATTGTGTTATGGCCCTGTCAGAGGCCAGGTCTGAGGAGGGGGAGGTGATGGAGCTGGGGCTGACAGAGGAAGATGGTGCAGCCTCTCTAGCCCCAGAGGAGTGACCGGAGTAGTAGGTCTCTCATGCCTGGGAAGGGTCATCAGAGAAGAAGAGAGGGGGCAGAATGACTGAACAAGGGGGAAGGAGATGGAAAGGACAGGCAGTGGAGCAGAAGAATGATGGAGCTCCAGAGAAGAGCAACTGCTTCCCCCACCTGATCTCCAAGTATGGAGAATGGAGAGAAAGTGGGATAAGTGCAGGGCAACCCAACAACTCAGGAGGAGAGCGCTCTGCCCCTCGTCACCAGGCTCACTGGGGGAATAGGATTTAAGGAGACACTGTGGGGCATTTGTCAGGGACAAGTATTTCATTTTTCCACACTTGCGATTACTGACATCTTGCTGCTTTGCTTTGCTTTGCTTTGCTTTGCTTTGCTTTGCTTTGCTTTGCTTTGCTTTGCTTTGCTTTGCTTTGCTTTGCTTTGCTTTGCTTTGCTTTGCTTTGCCTTGCCTTGCCTTGCCTTGCCTTGCCTTGCCTTGCCTTGCCTTGCTTCACTTCTACTTACCTTACCTTGCCTAGCCTGGTTGTGTGCAAGCTCACAGCAACACCACTCTGCTCCAAATTGTTGCTGCAGCCCCAGCAAAATTTCTGAGTGATGAGGATGCCCCGTGATCAGGTTTTCTGTATCGCTTCTGCT
Source organism: Notechis scutatus (assembly GCF_049901735.1). Taxonomy (NCBI): domain Eukaryota; kingdom Metazoa; phylum Chordata; class Lepidosauria; order Squamata; family Elapidae; genus Notechis; species Notechis scutatus. The sequence goes on along the minus strand of NC_142013.1, from coordinate 64,388,322 downwards.
TCTAGGACTATGCCGCTCCTCTGCACATATAGCAGCCAAGAACTATTGGAAGCGTATATGCATGTTTAGAGCTCTGCTCTTGAATATGCAGTGGAGATTGTGAGGAAAAATTAGAGCAATAAAAGGGAATTAAGCCTGCGCTTCAGCTGTGTCACTTCCGTGCCCAGCCTGAGTCATCACACATTGTATCAGATAAAGATAGGAGAAGGGTCCATGATTGCTGTGGATATCTACTGAAAATTTCAAGGTAGAAACCATCAGAATTTGCAGGAAATAAGACTTAGATATAAATAAAAATTCCAGATATTTTTTTTAAATAAATTTTATTGATTTTACAATTAAAACAAACCGACAACACATACACAAATGAAAAAAAGAGAGAAAAAAGGGAGAAGAAAATAGAAAGAAAAAATAGAAAACAATTAAAAACATTCTCATTTTCAACAGTTTGTAAGACCTCTTTTTTTTAATCCTTAATTTATGCCATATACACACACCTAATCCTTACATATATCTGTGTATCACTACTATGGATTTATCCTATCCTCTTTTGCCTTAAAGTGTAAAGTCTATCTTTGGTCTATCCATTTGTACCAGCAGTTCCAGTATATTGAGGTGTCTTTATTTTTTAATGCCAAAGTTAATTTGTCCATTTCTGCACAACTTGACATTTTTTGAATGATCATCTCCTCTGATGGAACATGAGGCTGCTTCCAACATTGGGCAAAAGCTAATCTGGCCAGTGTCAAAATGTGTATTATTGTGTATTTCGCTGTTTTTGATATTTGTTTATCAAAGATCCCTAACAAAAAGGACTCTGGTTTGTATTCGATCTGTTCTCTTGTCATTTCTTCCAGCCAATTTCTAATTTTCTGCCAATATTTTTGAGCTTCTGTACAGGACCACCACATATGGAAAAAGGTTCCTTCTTTTTTTTTTTTTTTTTTGCATTTCCAGCAATTCGGACTCATATTGGGGTGCATCTTCGCTAATCTCGAAGGAGGAAGGTGCCATCTGTAAAACATTTTATAGGCATTTTCTTTATATGCTACCGATTTTGTAATCTTATTATTTCTACCCCAGACCTTTTCCCATTCTGTTAGGGTGATGCTATGTCCTACATTCCTACTCCAGGCTATCGTGTTCCCTTTTACAATTTCTTCTTCTAATTCTACTTCTAATAAATAATTATATATATTTTTTTGCCTGATCCTAATAAAATTTTATCTAATTGCTGGAGTTTATTGTTGATTCCGAATTCTTTCTTGTCCTGTTTATGTCTACTTTGAATTTGAGGTATGCCCACTGATCAATTTTTAGTCCCTGCTCTTGAAGTTCTTGCCACAATTTCAAATTTCCTTGTGTATCCAATAGGTCCTTATATTTAATCATTTTAGTGATATCCAGATTATTTTGGTAAATCATCGCCTCCATTGTTGAAATCCAAATTGGTACTTTTAAATAATGTTTTTTCCATATTTTCTTCCAATTAGTTAATAATGAGTCTCTGATTAGGTGTCTGTGGAAATATTTCTGGCTAGTTTTCCCTACATCCCATAAAAAAGCATGCCACCCCCTCTGCAAATCATGGCCTTCTAAAAATAATATTCTCTTGTTAGTTAAATTCACCCATTCCTTCAACCATACTAAAGAGGCAGCAATATAATACAACTCCCAATTTGGAAGTGCCAGCCCTCCCCTGCTCTTCATATCCTGCATTGCCTTTAAATTTATTCTAGCTTTTTTCCCTTGCCAAATAAATTTAACAGTTATTTTATTAAGTTCTTCAAAAAACTTTTGTGTACTTGAATTGGGATCATCTGAAATAAATATAGAAATTTTGGAAGAATATTCATTTTAATGGCAGCGATCCTGCCTAATAATGAAAGTTGCAGCTTACCCCATGTTTCTAAATCCTTCTTTACCTGTTGCATCAATTTATCATAATTATTTTCCTTAAGTGTCTTACAATGTGCTGTCAACTATATTCCTAAGTATTTAGCTTTCTTTATCACTTGTATTCCCATAACTTCTTCTAATTCTATTTTCTGTTTTTCTGTTAAATTTTTAGTCATTAATTTAGTTTTCTTCCTATTAATTTTGAGTCCGGCTACTGCTCCAAATTGTTCTAATTCATTCAGCCATTTTTGTCCTCATTGAGGAACCAATGTTCCTCAATGAAAAAAATCATATCGTCCGCAAACACTTGCAACTTATATTCTTCTTTCTTAACCTTTAATCCTTTTATATCTGGGTTCTGTCTAATTCACATTAATAATGTTTCTAATGATAATATGAAGAGCAGGGATGAGAGTGGGCAGCCCTGTCTGACTCCTTTTTCTATTTTTATTGGGCGGGTATATTCCCCGTTTATTATAATATTAGCCTGTTGTGTATCATAAATAGTTGTTATAATGTTTTCAAGTTTGGTGCCTAAATTCATATTATAATTTTTTTGGATTAAAAATTGCCAATTTAAATTATTTTTTATTCCTGTGGAATGTTTCTAACTACACACAATAGTGAGTATAAGGTCAGCATTCAGTGATCTCTATGCAATGGAATGTTTTATCTGCTTATAGATATGCATTTGCCTTCATGGTGTATTGCTAAGCAATGGGTTTACAAGTTTAGTGTTCCTGTCTGTGAATTTTAGGAAAAGGAAGTTACATTGCTGAAGCTTTATAGATCATCATTAAAATTTGATCCAGTCAATCCAAATTCCAGTTAAGCACAAATGCACAACTTTTTTTTCTAAGTCAGAAGCCACAGTTGATCTTTGAATGCTGTGCTGAGACTAATGCAATATAGAATGTAATAGATAGAGGATTAGAATGAAAAACTAAATGCAATTTAAATTTAAATGTGATTTGTATTTAAATTAAAAGTGCATATAATGAATAGAATGACTTAAATAGAAATACAACTGCTTTTCGGTGATGTATTTAATATCACCTTCTGTCATATCAAAAATAATAATTTGATATTAACACAAACAGGGCATTTGATTGTCAAGTTTTACATGCTACTAAATTTCTAAAACTTGGGGAAAATTGCCTTAAAAAGATAAAGATAATCTCTTCTCCTTATGCTTTGTTTGTGTGAATATATGTGTGAAAGAAAAAAAGAAGGAAGGAGAAAATCTGTTCCATAATTATCCCTGTGTACTGCTGACAGTTAGGAGTGTCATACAGTCATAAACTAATAATACCCCAAATCTCAAATCTATCTATATATTACTAAAACTCACACTGTCATGACCTTTACCCAGATGAAACTGTGCATTATTGGGCAACAATTTATGAACTAAGGTCCTCAAATGGGCTAACTTTACAGAAAGCATTGAATGTCAATGACCCATGACTTCCAAGGAAACAAAACTTGGGAAAGTTGATTGTTCGCCACTACTGATTACTGCTAGATAGCTGCTGCAATCATATGATCTTCATTTTTGATGTTCCACTCTCACAATCCCTCAATTTATTTATAACTCAGTAGCAAGGAATTGATCTATTATGTGGCTCTTAAAGAAGCAACAATTTTAAGGTACAGAAAGAAAGACCTGAATATTTGTATTGCTTTATGTGCCCATTCTTTGTCACACAAACATGCAAAGATATCCCATCTTTGTTCAGAAATTCAAGATACATACATAATCTATATCCTCCTATATTTCTTTACAACAACCCTGTGAAGTAGATTGGACTGAAAGCCACCAAGTGAGCTGCTATGGCTACTGATGGAGTAGAAACTGAATCTATCCAGTGTCAATCAAGCATATTAGTCACCATGCTTTGGTCCTTGTCCATCCTGTTCATTTTTCAACTGATTCTTATTCTGAAATTGAGTGTAGACCAGCCCTTCCTTTGGCTGCCAGACACCAGGTAGACCAGTCCTGTCTTAACCCTGAGAAAGTTACATGATCCATTTTATAATTTCCCTAATTACAATTAAATTGACAAGTCAGCAGGGATTCTAAACTGTTCTGAGATGAGAACTGCAATGTACCACATTGTGATAAAAATTAAATTAAATCAAATTAAATTAACACCAGCATAATTATGCCATTTGGAAAGGAGGGGGGATATCATGGTCAGGAGGTGATATTAAACTTTGTCAGGATGGACTAGGAGGAAGTGACATGAAGCAACAGAGGATGAAAGATCTGCACCTTTCCAGAATCACAAGGAAAGGTCAAGAATGAGGGGTCAAGAAAATATAGAGGAGGAAACAGAAGATCAACTTGAAAATATGTGACAAAGACTAATTATTGCAAACTTCTTCAACAAGACAATAGCCACTTTCAACAACAAGAACTCAACAAAGAAAGAACAGGGCAAAATGCATGATTTGCATGATATTTCTGCTGATATTAGTGGCATGATCAAAGCCTTCCCTCACTGTCATGCATATCTATTTCCTGGAGAAACCACAATTTTCTGCTGTATGAAGGGAAAGGACATGATAGGCAATTTGTAATCTATACCTAATGAACTCCTCAATTTATATAGCAATGATGAACCTATTACAAATGAGTTCTGATTATTCAAGGGCAAATCCATCATTACATCAGTGTTCAAAAATGACATGGTCATGATTCAAAGAATTATACTGAATTTATTAGAGGGCAAAGTTGTCCCTCTTCAGCAGACACAGTCATGCTTTGTTCTCATTATACATAAAGTGCAAGAACAAACCATGGAGAATATGCTGATTTATCTGGAGAAACTATATTCCATTCCAATATGGTCAGCTGTATGCTACTTTAAGCTGAGGAAAAAGAAGTGAGAATAGTAGTATACTTTTAAAGAATGCAGATCAACCACAAATGCTGTCATCAAAAAAATCATTTGCTAAACAAATAGCATTTATGCTTGTCTTGCTACACATCTTTCTTCTTTAATAAAATTATCTTTTCTTGTTTAATTTTAAAACCAAAACAATAGCAGTTCAGCTGTTACAATAGCAATTCACTCTATTTCTCTGTTTAGGTAATGAAATATCCCTGCAGGATCATAGGTTGTCTCATCAAATTATAAAACTACCAAATGTTGTTTTATCTTTAATCTTAATTTCTACTAATCTTTGAAAGAATTATTTTGATTTTTTTGCACCTCATCTGATTAGATAGAAACACAATTATTCTTTCATTGTTAAGGTCATATTTTACATAGCCAAAAACAAGTCCACCAAGCTAGTTAATGCCTTGTTTATTTGGTTGATTGAAAAAAAATATATGTAGATTGGACTCAGTAGCATTTGAATGGAAGACTACCAGAAAATTACAAGGCTCTAGGCTAAATAAATTTGAGAATTCTAGACTAAAGAAAGAAATTGGGGGGGGGGGGGGCAGAAGGAACCATTAATGGCAAATTGCTTCTCTGCTACTGCAAAGAAATCTACATGGAAAACCATGAAATTACCAAAAGTCAAACTCAATTTAAATGAAGTTTTACTTTTGACAAAGCTACATGACGGAGCTAATGAAAGTTGTGAGCCCTCATCCATTATTGTAATTACAATAAACTGGGTGTAAATTATGAAAAAACAAAGATTATGGCCTTTGCAAAAATGCCAAAACTTTATTCATGGTAACTAAATGGCCATAATACAGAGCAGGTAATCACCTTCACACCTAGGAGTGGTCATCCAGGCCACTGGCTCAAGAAAAGCATATGGCGAATATGTGGCTGCCTTGGGCCAAAAATCAGTGAGCACCATTTTTAAATTTTCCATACAAAGGGAGGATGCTATGCCCTGCCACAATTAAGCTTTTTATGGCCAAGTCACTAGCACAGCTTCTTTATGAGACCTTGCTCTGACCCTCAGCTTTGTGTTTCACACCTGTTAGGAATGTAAGTCATGTAACAATTGGGTTGGAAATATATAAACCAGGATAGACATTTTAATAGTCTTTTTAAGGGAATGCTAAAAATTGTAATTGGGTGTGGTTCCTCAAACGGCCATAAGATGGAGCCAGAAACCTGGTTTCCCAGAGAGTGTTCCTAGTTGCTAGTTGGTCGATGTTCTAATGTTCGCTGTTTTTGGTTCCTGCATTTCCCTATTGACTGTTTCTGATTGTCGTTATTCTTTCCTCATTGGATGAAAGTTATGATGATTATGTTTCTTCACTGGAAGTCCTGACCAAAGATGAACTGACATTGACTGAAATAACCGGAAGGTTGTTAAAAGAGGCAAGAAGACAACTGGATAGGGACCAACTGATGGAGGAACAACCGCAAGAAAAGGATTTGTCTTCAACTGCCTATACTGTTAGGAAATGTTTTTCTTGTGGGGCTAGGGGACATATAGCTAGATTCTATAAGAAGGGAAAATGACAGAATACTGGTAATCACCAGAAGGCTAAGAAGAATGATAATTTAGCTATGTCTAGCGTTTCAACTGTAAACCATGATTTGTGGGTAGTTGATAGTGGAGCATCGCAGTGAATTACTAGAAATAGAGAGAGGTTTGTAAAGATGTCCATGAGTAACCAACATGTATCATTGGCAAATGGATGGAAGATGAAAGTGTCTGGTGAAGGTACTGCATATTGTTCATGTATAAATGAGCATTTATCTATGTTATATGTACCTAAACTGAAATTTTATTTGTTATCAGTAAAGGCTTTAGTTAATATTGGTTATGGAGTAACCTTTAGGGGAGATAACTGTATAATGGAGAAAGAGGGTAAAAGTGTTACTGCTACTTTAGAGAAAGATTTATATGTGATACATGATGACCAGTTGCAGAAGGCTAACTCGGTTTATAACAATATTAAGCCACATGATGAATGTATACATTTACTGCATAGACATCTAGGGCACATTAATTTCAAAATGTTCAAACGAACTGTTGAATTGTCAGAGGGAGTAAAATTAACAGCCTGTAGCAAGTACTTAAACTGCAATGCCTGTAGCCAGGAGAAAAGCAAGGCTACTCCAGCAAACAGACTGAATGGGTTTAAGACCAAAGAACCTTTAGAGGTTGTTTTTGCTGACATAATTGGTCCTAAGAAACCCAGTTTGGGAGGTGCCTGCTATGTTTTGAGTATAATGGACCATTACTCACGGTATGGTTTCTGCTATTTAATGAAAAACAAAACAGAAACATTCCAAAATTTCTTTAATTGGCTAAGGTTTGCAGAGAGAAAAATGAAACATAGGGTAATGACTTTAGTTTCTGATAATGGGACTGAATTTGTTAACAATAGATTCCAAACTATGTTAAAATTGGCTGGTGTCGAGCATAAACGTTCTGCACCTTACAGGCCACAACATAACTCATTTATAGAACAAAAAGGGCAAACATTACAAGCCATGGCTCGCACTATGTTATCTGATTGAGGTTTGCCTGAAACACTGTGGGGTGAAGCCATAATATGTAGCAACCATGTTTTAAACAATGTGGTTAACACAACAACTGGTAAATTGCCATTCACTCATTGGCATGGCAGAAAACCAAATTTAAGTTATCTACACACATTTGGAGCTCCAGCATGGGTGCATATTCCCTCACATGTAAGACTGAAAGGGCAACATAGAGCTAGGAAATTATTTTTCGTAGGTTACAAAGCCAACCATAGATCGTTTAGATTTTGGGATCCAGCCACAGTTTGGGATCCAGGCACAATTTACTGTAGTGCTAGTGCTAAATTTCTTGAGCACGTTGGGTGGCATAAACAGGAACAGGAATCAAACAATGATGTTATTATTGACACCCAAGTAGTCCCTAAAGATGAAATAAGTAAACCACAAATAGTCATTAAAGAGGAAGAACAGACACAGGAGGAATTAGAAGAACAGGCACAGGAGGAGGTAGAAGAACAGGAACAGGTGGCACAGGTGAGTCCACCAGTAAGCCCTGTATTACCAAGATGTTCAACCCGAGTAACATGACCACCTGACAGATATCAGGCTAGTGTTGTATGCCAAGTGAATACAGTTCCTGGTAATAAAATGAACTGAAACTGTATCCTGCTAAGGATCAGGCTGCTTGGCAGGAAGCAATGGATAAGGAACTGAAATCCTTACAAAGGTTGGAAGCATATGAAAATGTCAGGTTACCACCAGGTAAAGATGCCATAGGATGTAAATGGATTTATAAACTAAAGACAGTGTGGATGGGACTGTTACCATAAAGCCAGGTTAGTAACACAAGGGTTCAATCAGACAGCAAGCGACTATGATGAAGTGTTTGCACCTAGTCTGAAGGCTACTACATTACGAGCAGCATTAGTGTGGGCAGCTAAGGAGAAATATATTATAAATCATTTGGATGTTGAGATGGCATATCTGCATGCACCGTTGGAACACACTATATATTTAAAGAAACCTTTAGGTATGAAAAATGATAACACAACTGATTGCTGGAGATTGAAAAAGAGTCTTTATGACTTGAAGCAATCAGGATATGAGTGGTACCAGTGTATAGTTAAGGAATTAACTAAGATAGGTTTTGTAGCTGGCATGGCTGATCCATGTTTGTTCAAAAGGAAAAGTGATGGTGTAGTTTCTTTCTTGCTATTGTTTACTGATGACATAGCATTAATCACCAAAACTGAACAAGAAGCTACTGAGATAATTTCACTATTAGAAAAGAAATTTAAATTAAAACAGTTAGGTGAAATAAAACAATATCTTGGTTTAAAGATAGATAAAACTAGGGGAGGATACAAAATCTCACAGGCAGATAAAATTATCCAATTACTAAAGGATTTTAAAATGGAACTTTGTCAGCCAATGAGCCAGGAGTTTAGCCACAGTGATGTACAAAGTCCTGTTTTTGATAAGAACATTTATCAGTCCTTGATTGGTAGTTTATCTTATCTCAGTAATTGGTCAAGGCCAGATATAACATACAGTGTTAACCAATTAGGAAGGTTTAATGCTGAGCCAACTGAAAGGCACTGGCAAGCTGCTAAGCATGTGTTAAGATATCTGAAACAAACAATGCATTATGATTTATATTTGGAGCCTAAGGATGAACTAAGTCTAACTGCATATGCCAATGCAAGTTTTGCTACAGACGTAAATACATGTAAATCTACTTCAGGTACTGTAGTATTATTAGGATAGGTGTTGATTGGATGGAGGTCTATTCGACAGAAACATTTAAGTTTATCAACAATGGAGGCTGAATTCTTATGTTTATCTTTATTATATACAGATTTAGTTTGTTATAAGCAACTATTGATTGATATGGGAATTGATGCAACAGATTCTATTGTTGTTTATGAAGACAACCAATCAGCAATACAGATGGCCTCAAATCTTGCTGTAAAGACAAGAACAAAACACACAGATTTAAGATATTTAAATGTAAGACAATGTGTGCAAAGTAAGATGATTAAGCTGGAATACTGTATGTCAGAAAATAACATCCCAGATCATTTTACAAAAGCCCAAGGCTCTGTAAAGCATAAGGCTTGCTGTGAGGATTATGGACTTAGAATGTAAGGTTGTATATATTGTCCTACCCAAAGGGGAGAATGTTAGGAATGTAAGTCACCTAACAGTTGGGTTGGAAATATATAAACCAGGATAGACATTTTAATACCGTATCTTTAAGGGAATGCTAAAAAATTGAAATTGGGTGTGGTTTCTGGCCATAAGATGGAGCCAGAAACCTGGTTTCCCAGAGAGTGTTACTGGTTGGTCGATGTTCTGATGTTCACTGTTTTTGGTTCCTGCATTTCCCTATTGACTGTTTCTGGTCATCATTATTCTTGGATTTGATGTGAGTCTATTTACTGAACTGTTTATGATACTGGACTTTGATTTTGGATTATCCCTGGACTGAATTCTGACTGCTTTAACTGTGTATGAGTTGGACTGCTTGTTGAACTTTGCTTAACCAAAACCTACATTTTACTATACAGTGTAGCTGTGTGCTGTGTGTGTGTTATTCAACAAAACTCTCACTACGTCTCCCTGTGTGTACTCATTCTCCTAATGGTGAATTACCTCAACACTACCATTGGAAAAAGTTCAATCCAAATTTATTAGAGCAATTCTACGGATGCTGCTTTGTGTCTCAAATGCATTTCTGCGCCTGGAGACAGCATTAACAAAAGTAGTGGTGGGATTCAAATTTTTTTACTACCGGTTCTGTGGGCGTGGCTCGTAAGTGGGTGTAGCTAGGTGGTCATGGCTAGGTGGTCATATGACTGGTGGGTGTGGCCAGGTGGCTGTGTGCTTGGTGGTGTGGCCAGGTAGTCATGTGACTGGCAAACCAAATACAAGTGGTCCTCGCTTAATGGCCGGTTGCTTAGCAAGTGTTCTAATTTACAACTGATCTCCCCAGAGCTACTTGACCTGTTTTGGGAGTTTTCACAGCCATGCACATACATACAATCACACACACACACACACACACACACACACACACAAACTTATGACCTTATGCAACCTTAAAAACCATTTTTTATATTTTCTTTTAAACGGGTATCTCTCTCTGTGTGTGTCTCTTTCTTTCTCCCTCTCTCTTTCTCATCTTTCTTTCATCTTTCTCTCTCTCATCTCTCTCTTTTTCTCATCTCTTTCTCTCTCTCATCTCCTCTTACTCATCTCTCCCTCTCTCTCACCACTCTCTCTTTCTCCCTCTCTCCATTTCATCTCTCTCTTTCTCTCTCTCATCTCCTCTCACTCATCTCTCCCTCTCACATCTCTCTCTTTTTCTTTCTCCCCCTCTTTCTTTCTCCGTCCATCTCTCTCATCTCTCTCTCATCTCTTTCTCTTTCTTTCTCCCCCTCTGTCTCTCATCTCTCTTTCTTTCTCTCATCTTTCTCTCATCTCTCTCTTTCTCTCATCTCCTCTCATTTCTCTCTCTCATCTCTTTCTCTTTCTTTCTCCCTCTCTCCCTGTTTCTCATTTCTCTCTCTCATCTCTCTCTTTCTGTCATCTGTCTCATCTCTTTCTCTCCCTCTCTATTTCTCATCTCTTTCCCTCTCTCATCTCTCTCTCTCATCTCCTCTCACTCATCTCTCTCTCATCTCTTTGTTTCTCCCTGTCCATCTCTCTTTCTCTCTCTCATCTCTCTTTCTCACCTCCATGATGAGAGCAACTCAGCATGGAGAAAAGGTGGCATCCCCTCCTCCTCCTCATTGATGAAGTGTGCTAAGTTTAAAGGTGCTGCGTGAGGCTGTTTGCGGCGAGAGGGATATGGGGAGATGTGCAACTTTTCTCCACACTGAGACAGCTGCTCTCTCTCTCCCTCTCACCTTCATAGCAAGAGCAGCAGTATCAGTGTCTCAGCATGGAAAAAAGTTAGCAGGAGCAGCAGTTTGAGGTGGTTGGTGAGCCAGCTGGCTGGAAGGCAGCTGCAGGCTTAGGGGGCCAGCTGCAAAGCAAGGCGAGGGAGAAAGGATAAAAGGCAAGTGGCTGGGGGGAAGGCAAGCATGGCAGGGGGCAAAAGGCAAGCAAGGTGGGGGGTGAAAGGCAAGCATGGTGGGGGGCAGAAGGCAAGCATGGTGGAAGAAAGGTGAGCAGTGGTGGGGAAAGGCAAACATGGCGGGGCTGTATGTGTTCCATATCCACAGACTTGAAACCCCGCATTCCCATTGGTTCGTTTAAACCGCTACCTGATTGGACAGCTTGGACAGTTCTGATTGGCTCGCTAAGAGTCTGCCACGATTGGCTTAAACCAAGCACGGCAGACTTGAAGCAGTGTCATTGGCCGCCTAGCCACGGCCGGCTCTATAAAAGAGCCGCCACGGCTGCTGTTCTTTTGAGTGTTATCTAGCCGATAAATAAAGAGCTGTTGTTACTGAGCCGAAGTCTCTCATCTTAATGAACCTGACCTTCCGAACTTAACACTGGCGACGAAGGTGGGATAGAGAAGACAACGAGACAACTCAGCACGTGGTAAACAGTGCGAAACGACCATCAAGATGGCCAGCAACGCCACGCCACCTGCTCCCTTTAACCCGGCCACTGAGGACTGGGAGTCCTACATCGATCGGTTTCATATGTTCTTGGAATGCAGCAACCTGAAGGACGCCAATGGGAACCGGAAACGGGCCGTATTTTTAACACACTGCGGACCCGCCGTATTTAAAATGGCCAAGGCTTTGGCAAAACCGGCAGACGTCAAGGCGATGGACTGGGATGACCTTGCACCCATCCTCCGAAATCACTACGCTCCAGCCGTGCCCACCCTCATTCCCGGCATGACTTTTACCAAAGAGACCAGCGTGAGGACGAGAGCATCAGCGAATTCGTAGCTGATCTAAGGGACCTAGGAGGGTTGTGCAGATTCACTGACCTAGAAGAGGCCATGCGAGACCGGGTCATCCTGGGCCTAAAAGACCCCACACTACAGAGCAAGCTGATGGCGAGGGGCAGTATCTCCCTCGCCGACACCATAGCCGAAGCAACTGCCGCAGAAGCAACCCGCAAATCAGCAGCTCAAATGCGGCGATCGAACGGAGCCAACCGCCACCCTGTCAGCGAAACAACTTCACCATCAGAGAAACACACCACCTCTACCCACCACGGCAACACCGAATCCCCCTCTGACAGCAACTACGAGGAGGAAGAAATCCACCGGCTCCAGTCAGAACGCGATCGACGAGACCGGCGGGGTCGTAAGTTGGGGTTTCAATGCGCGATCACCCCCGATCTGAATGCCATTTTCTTGACGCCATTTGTCAGCATTGTGAGAAGCGGGGGCACATCACAAAAGTATGCCAAAACAAACGCAACCTTAGCCCCCGGCGTCGAGGAGGTAGCCTGAGACGACGAGACGGCACCCCCCCAAAACATCGGGACCGCCAGACTGACAGCCGATGGAGCCGAGACAGCCAGACCAAGTGATTCAACGAGGCGCTGCGGAAAGAAGAGACCCATCAAACAGTTGTCATCGGCCATTCTTCCACAACAGACGCCCGAAAAGTACGCATAACGGTAAACATCAAAAATCAACCATGCTCCATGGAAGTGGACTCCGGATCCTACCTCTCCATGGTCTCCTGGCACACCATCAAGCGCCTAATACCCAGCATATGCTGACACGAGCTTAGCGACCAAAAGCTGATCCTTAGAGACTACCAAGGGAACCGCATCCCCGTAACCAGCATTGGGCATTTCAAAGTCTCATTCAAAGACTGCACCAACATATTGCCACTCACCATCGTGGACAAAGACCGTCCCAGCTTGCTCGGACTACAATGGTTCGAGCCGCTAGGGATAGAAGTGGCCGGCATCCACCACACCAACGAAGAAGATTGGGAAGCGGCACTTGCATGGGACTTCCAAGAGGTCTTTGAAAACACCTTAGGCAAGTACAAGGGGTCCCCATTCTTCTTCAATCTTAACCCAGATGTCGCTCTCATCCGCCTCAAACCACGGCGAGTGCCATATGCACTCAAGCCTAAAATAGACGAGCAACTAAATAAGCTCATCGCCCAAGGGGTATTGGAGCCTATTGACCACGCCCATTGGGAAACGCCTATAGTCACCCCCATCAAACCAGATGGCTCCATAAGAATCTGTGGTGACTATAAGGCCACCCTCAACCATGCGCTGCAGCAAAGTGCCTACCCCGTGCCAGTAATCCAGCACCTCCTGCACTCACTGGGGGGAGGCCGGTTCTTTGCAAAGCTCGACCTGGCACAAGCCTATCAACAGCTGCCGGTCGATGCAGAAACCGCCGAGGCACAAACGATTGTAACGCACCCGGGGGCATTTAAATGCAACCGCCTCCAATTCGGCGTCAGCGTGGCACCCGGGGTCTTTCAACACCTCATGGAAAGGCTATTGCAAGGAATTAAGGGAGTAGTGCCATACTTTGATGACGTATTAATAGCTAATAAAAAACAACTAGAAAAACGCCTAAGGGCTATACTCCAAAAATTTAAAGACTCGGGGTTGAAAGTTAAAAAAGAAAAATGTCAGCTATGCACCGAGAAAGTCGAGTTTTTGGGGTACCTCCTAGACAAACATGGAATTCACCCCACCGAGAAAAAACTTAAAGCCATCAAGGAAGCCCCCAGACCGAAAAATAAAGCGGAGCTTCAAGCGTTCCTAGGACTCATTAATTTTTATAATGTTTTCCTACCCCAAAAGGCGACCGTGGCGGAACCTTTGCATAGACTCCTGGACAAAACCGCTTCCTGGACTTGGGGAAAACGGGAGGAAAACGCCTTTCAACAAATAAAAAACCTCTTAACTTCCGACGCCGTCCTCATCCAGTATAGTGAAATTCTACCATTAACATTGACATGTGATGCATCTCCCTTTGGAGTAGGGGCAATCCTCAGTCATACCTTACCAGATGGAAAAGAGGCACCCATTGCCTTCTTTTCACGAACCCTGTCCAAGCCAGAAAGAAACTACTGCCAGCTGGACAAGGAAGCCCTAGCGATCATCTCCGGAGTGAAAAGATTCCACAAATACATCTACGGTAGGACCTTTTCAATCATTACTGATCATAAACCCTTGCTAGGCATATTGGCGGGCAACAAGGCCACCCCCAACATTCTATCACCTCACATGATGAGGTGGTCTGAGTTCTTGGCCGCCTATAACTACCAGCTCACACACCGCCCTGGCAAGGACATTCTGCATGCCAATGCCTTAAGCCGCTCACCCCTCCCAGACATGCAAGACGACCCAGCATCCACTTCCCAAGTCCTCCATATAGAAACCCTGCCCAGCCCACTCCTCACCATGCCAGACATTGCCCGCAAGACAAGAAAAGATAAATGGCTGGCACGAGTCTTGAGCTGGGTAGAATGAGGTTGGCCGGAAAATGACAAAAACAAACAGTTTAAAGCCTTCAGGAACCAGCAAACTGAACTCTTTGCTCAAAAAGGGTGCATACTTTGGGGAGACCGGGTGGTGATACCAGAAACATTACAAACCAAAGTATTGGACATGCTGCACGAAGGGCACCCGGGCATCGTCCGGATGAAAGCCTTGGCAAGGAGTTACGCGTGGTGGCCTGGGATGGACAGACAGATCGAAAACTGGGTCACCGCTGTTAGGGATAACATTGTTTTACCCTAACTGTTTTGGGTAAAGATAATAAAATGATGAATCATGGTTTGTCACATAAAGTGTATGTGACTTTAAGCTAAAGGAATGTAATTAAGGGTGCAGCTGTAAAAGTACTATATAAGCAGCAAGGCACTCTCTGGTTCTTACTGGCTGGCTTATTGAAGACTGCGTTCTTGTTGGATCGGGGAGGAGAAGAAGTGTTGGATTACTTTGAAGATATTTCTCAACGGAGAGAAGATAAGTTTTGGACAGATTTATAGTAAGTGTACTGACACTGGCTATTCGACACGGACTTTGCAATTAGAGTATCCTCAACAAGACTTGACTGAATTTGGTATATGACTAATGGACTGTTTATAATGACTATGCTATAATTCTTAAATGGAATAAATTATAATTTTGATAGCACAAGCGTATCTGTATTTTTACTGCGTGTTAACGAGAAGGCTTATCTCACACATTTACCTGTCTTCCTATCTGACTTCGCTGCACATTCTGTTTAGTTTGTTTTCCTTAACACCCGTTGGGGAATCCAGGCTTAACACTGGTTATGGGCCCAGAGAGACTGCACAGTCAGTTTAACTAGGATAAAAAACAGGTTTATGTAAAAAGTGAGATTTTTGTGTTGTTACACGTTACAGTAAACAGACAGCTGTGTTTTATCAATTATATTTTTATATCCATATAGTGAAACATGGCACAAGTCAGTCTACAAAGTTTGTCCCTTATATCCAAGCTGGATGGAACAAACTATGTTTCATGGTCTATGAAATGTAGTCTACTTCTACGAAGAGAAGGTCTGTGGAACATAATTGAAAACCCACCAAACGTAGAAGAATGGGATCCTGAAGATGAGGAAGATAGTCAAAAAATAGAAGAATTTAAACAGAAAAATGAACAAGCACTTTGCATCATAGGTCTAACATTAACTGATCAGCAACTGGTTCATATACACAGAGAGCAAACTGCAGTTGGGTGTTGGCAAAAACTGAAGAGGATTTATGTCCGAGATAACGTTGGTGCTCACATAAATCTAACACGGAAGCTTTTCCGCACTTATCTCCAAAAGAATGGTGATATGCTGAGTCATTTGAATACTATGAAAAGCATTTTTCAAGAACTTCATGAGAAGGAGTTAATTTTCTCTGAACTACACCAGGTCTACATAATTCTATCTTCATTAGACGAAAGTTTTGATGACTACGTAACTTCCCTTGAAATATTGCCTAAAGAAAGCCTAAATTTAACTGATATCACTGGCAGATTGATTGAAGAGGCCAGAAGAAGGCTTGAAAGAGATCAGTTAAGGAGGGAGCAACCTCAAAAGGAAAATAATGAATCTCTTACTGCATACGCAATTAAAAAGTGTTTTAATTGTGGAAGGAGAGGACATTTATCAAGATTTTGTAAGAAGCCAAAGCGCAAGAATGCAAGCCAGAATACTGTAAGCCATCAAAGAAGAAATAAGAATTATGAGTTAGCAATGTATAGTAATGGAGTTGTAAAGAATAATTTATGGGTGGTTGACAGTGGTGCGTCCCACTGTATTACAAATGATAACAAAAAATTTGTAAAAATGTCCATGAGTTCACAGCATATCTCATTGGCAAACGGATGGAAATTGAAGGCAAAAGGTGAAGGTATAGCTCATTGTTCTAGTATAAATGAGAACATAAAAATGTTATATGTACCTCAACTTAAATTTAATTTGCTTTCAGTTAGAATGTTGGTTAGATTAGGATACATAATTACCTTTAGGGAGATACTTGTTTAATTGAAAAAGAAGGTAAGAAAATTACTGCATCTTTAAGAGGTGACTTATATGTGTTAAATGATAATGGTTTAGAAGTGGCTAACAGGGTTTATGAAAATAAGAAACCTCATAATGAATGTATTCACTTGTTACACCGAAGGTTAGGTCATTTAAATTTTAAAATGATTAAGAGAACTGTTCAACTATCTAAAGGAATAAGTTTAAAACCTTGTAATAAGTATTTGCAATGTTCTGCTTGTAATCAAAACAAAAGCAAAGTTATACCGGCAAATAGAGTTGATGGATTTACTACCAAAGAGCCTTTAGAGGTAGTATTTGCCGATATAATAGGTCCTAAAAAGCCAAGTGTAGGTGGTGCTAGATACATATTAAGCATAATGGACCACTATTCTAGGTATGGTTTCTGTTTTCTAATGAAGAGAAAAACTGAAACGTATACAAATTTCTTTAATTGGTTAAAATTTGCAGAGAGGAAAACTAAAAAGAAATTAGTAACTCTTATAACAGATAATGGTGCAGAATTTACAAATAATAAATTCCAGAGTAGACTTAGAATGGCAGGTATTCAACATAAAAAGTCTGCACCATATAGACTTCAACATAATGCATTTATAGAGAGACGAGGACAAACACTGCAATCAATGGGAAGGACAATGTTATCTGATTCTGGATTACCTGACAATTTGTGGGGAGAAGCTATAATGTGTGGGAATCACATATTAAACAATGTTGTTAATTCAAAAACAGGTGAATTACCATTCACTCTGTGGCATGGTAGGAAACCTGATTTGAGTTATATTCACACATTTGGTGCACCTGCATGGGTGCATATCCCTACACAACTCAGGCACAAAGGACAACATAGAGCTAAAAGATTAGTTTTTGTTGGATATCAAGCAAACCATAGATCTTATAGATTCTGGGAACCAGGTACATCTAGAGTATACTGCAGTGCTAGTGCACAATTCCTAGAACATATAGGATGGAATAGATTAGAGCAAGATTCAGATAATGATATTATTATAGAACCCTATAAGAGGCAGAAAGAAAAGACTAGTTATAAGAAAAGTCCAATTAAAGAAGAAGTCCATGAAGAGCAAATAGAATCAGATCAAGAGGAGATAATTGATCAAGAAGAGATAGATAGTCAAGAACAGGAAATAAAGGAAAGTCCACCTGTAAGTCCTGTTATACCTAGACGCACAACGCGTATAATCAAACCACCTGATAGGTATCAGGCAAGTATAGTTTGCCAAGTAAATAAAGTTCCTACTAGCATAGATGAACTTAAGATGTATCCTGCTAAGGATCAGGTGAATTGGCAAAAGGCAATGGAAAAAGAGTTAAATTCATTAAAGGAAATGAAGGTTTATGAAGAAACCAAATTACCTCCAGGAGAAAAATCCATTGGGTGCAAATTGATATTCAAAATAAAGACTGGAAATAATGGGAAATTAACTTATAAGGCTAGATTAGTAGCACAAGGATTTAACCAAAATGTATTTGATTATGATGAGGTATTTGCACCAAATCTTAAGGCTACAACTTTAAGAGCAGCTTTAGTGTGGGCAGCTAAGAAGAATTATATAGTTAACCATTTAGACGTAGAAACTGCATATCTGCATGCACCATTGCAGCATACAATATATTTGAATAAACCAGTTGGTATAAATGATAATAAAGTAAATAGCAATGATTGTTGGAAACTCAAGAAGAGTTTATATGGATTAAAACAATCTGGCTATGAATGGAACCAATATATTGTGAAAGAATTAAACAATATAGGGTTTAAATCTGGTTTAGCAGATCCATGTATGTTTAAAAGAGAAAATAATGGAACGGTGTCATTATTGTTATTATTTACAGATGATATTGCTTTGATTACTAAGACCAATAATGAAGCTACTAAGATTATTTCATTATTAGCCAAAAGGATAAAATTAAAGCATTTAGGTGAAATTAAAAAGTATCTAGGATTGACAATTAATAAAACCACAAAAGGATTTAAGATATCTCAAGAGGATAAAATTTGCCAATTAATTAAATTGTATAAAATGGAACTTTGTAAGCCTGCAAAGACTCCAATGAGTCAGGAAATTTGCAAAAATGATGCTCAAAGTCCCAAATTTGATAAGACCATATATCAATCTTTGATTGGTAGCTTATCATATATAAGCAATTGGTCAAGGCCAGATATAGCTTATAGTATTAATCAGCTAGCACGATATAATAATGATCCACATCAATGTCATTGGCAAGCATTAAAGAGAATTTTAAGATATCTTAAAGGAACAATGCACCATGCATTGTATCTAGAGCCAAAAGGTGATTTGAATCTTAGTGCCTATGCAGATGCAAGTTTTGCAACTGACATAAATACTAGAAAATCAACATCTGGGATGGTTATATTATTTGGTAAGACACTAATAGGATGGAGGTCAATCAGACAACAGCATATTAGCTTGTCAACGATGGAAGCAGAATTTTCATGTCTGTCATTACTATGCACTGACTTAATTCTGTACAAACAGTTATTATTAGACATGGGTATAACTGTTAAAGATTCTATTATTGTATACGAGGACAACCAGGCAGCTATACAATTAGCTACTAATATTGCTGTAAAGACTAGATCAAAGTATACTGATTTAAGATACTTAAATGTTAGAGAATCTGTGAAAAATGGTCTAATTAAACTTGAGTACTGCATGACGGAAGAAAATATTGCAGACCAGTTTACAAAAGCACAAGGTGTTGTAAAATTTAAAGAGAGTTGTGACAATTATGATTTGAAAGTGTAAATGGATATATTATTGTAATATTTATTATTATTACCCAAAAGGGGAGAATGTTAGGGATAACATTGTTTTACCCTAACTGTTTTGGGTAAAGATAATAAAATGATGAATCATGGTTTGTCACATAAAGTGTATGTGACTTTAAGCTAAAGGAATGTAATTAAGGGTGCAGCTGTAAAAGTACTATATAAGCAGCAAGGCACTCTCTGGCTCTTACTGGCTGGCTTATTGAAGACTGCGTTCTTGTTGGATCGGGGAGGAGAAGAAGTGTTGGATTACTTTGAAGATATTTCTCAACGGAGAGAAGATAAGTTTTGGACAGATTTATAGTAAGTGTACTGACACTGGCTATTCGACACGGACTTTGCAATTAGAGTATCCTCAACAAGACTTGACTGAATTTGGTATATGACTAATGGACTGTTTATAATGACTATGCTATAATTCTTAAATGGAATAAATTATAATTTTGATAGCACAAGCGTATCTGTATTTTTACTGCGTGTTAACGAGAAGGCTTATCTCACACATTTACCTGTCTTCCTATCTGACTTCGCTGCACATTCTGTTTAGTTTGTTTTCCTTAACAGCCGTTGGGGAATCCAGGCTTAACAACCGCATGCAACAGTTGTCAGCAAATGCGATCCACACACCCCTCCACAGCACCACCCCTGGAATGGGAAACACCCAGAGGCCCTTGGTCGCGAATCCACCTTGATTTCGCTGGCACCACTCATGGACACACATTTCTGATCACCGTTGATGCCTATTCAAATTGGCTGGAAGTTTGCACCATGAAAAAGACAACCACTGAGGCCGTCATAGCTAAACTCAACAAACTTTTTGCCACACACGGGTTGCCTGATGTAATAGTGTCTGACAATGGGCCGCAGTTCACTGCATTGGCATTCGAACAATACCTAGCTGCCCGAGGCATCAGACATGCATTGACATCACCCGCTCACCTGGCGCCGAATGGGCGAGCGGAACAAATGGTTCAGTTTACAAAAAAAACCATACAAAAAATTGAGGACGGCAACATCCAGGAAAAAATCAATAAAATGCTGCTGATACAACATATCACGCCTAACTCAACCACCAACAAATGCCCAGCAGAACTTCTCATGGGAAGAAAGCTCCGCTCCCCACTAGACCGTCTGCATCCCACCTATAATCTGGAGAAACCCCCAGGCTCCACTAGCCGACATCGCGCATTCAACGTCGGCGACACCGTCTTCGTGAAAAGCTTCACCGGGGACCCTCTCTGGGTACCCGCACGCATCACCCAAATCACCGGCCCCCGGTCCTACCGCCTAGAAACAACAGATGGGCGAAGCTGGAAGCGCCACATTGACCAGCTACGGTCCAGGCTAGCCAGTCCAGACTTTAATAAAGAAATCAGAGGGGGGGGGGAAACCCCAAACATCAAAAATGGAAAAAACTCTACGCAGGCAGAACACCCCCCAGACAAAAACCAAAAAATAAACCAACCATACTCACCTGAAAAATCGGAACTGTTGCAGATGGGTGCTTCACCTGAAAGGAATGGCCGGACAAGCTCGACCAGCCCAGAAAATCCAGGCGGGAGCAGCAGAGCGAATGACTCGACCAACCCGGGCGAACCAGGTGGGAGTCGCAGCTATAGGCCCGGCTCACCCTTCCAGGCGGTTCCATCAGTAGAGCTGAGAGTGACGCGGAGCCCGTCTGAACCGGCCAACGACCAGAGACTAAATGAAGTGCGCAAGTCAAGTAGGCAGGTACGGAGACCCGCCTATCTACGTGACTACGTCACCTTGAATGATACCAGGAGGGGAGGGGTGTTCCATATCCACAGACTTGAAACCCTGCATTCCCATTGGTTCGTTTAAACCGCTACCTGATTGGACAACTTGGACAGTTCTGATTGGCTCGCTAAGAGTCTGCCGCGATTGGCTTAAACCAAGTGCGGCAGACTTGAAGCGGTGTCATTGGCCGCCTAGCCATGGCCGGCTCTATAAAAGAGCCGCCGCGGCTGCTGTTCTTTTGAGTGTTATCTAGCCGATAAATAAAGAGCTGTTGTTACTGAGCCGAAGTCTCTCGTCTTAATGAACCCGACCTTCCGAACTTAACAGTATACCACGTGGAAGGGAAGGCAGGCAAGTGGGCCTGGCCACAGGGACAGCAGGAAATGCAGTGGGGAAGGCAGGCAAGTGCATAGGGCCTCAGGGACTGTGGGGTGATGTAGGAGGCAGCTAAGATGGATTCAATCAGGGCAGCTTAGCTGGGCCCCGTGGAAGGCAGGCAAGCTTGTTGGGCCACATGGGAGGCAGCTAGGATGGGATTCGGGCCTTGCTGCTTGCAGGCTTGCTCAGGCTTCCAGGCAGATCAGGACAGCTCAGCTGGGCCACGCAGAGAGCACCGTGTGGGATGCAGCTGAAGGCACACTGGCCCTCAGAGACCGTGTGGTCGAGGCAAGCCAGGGAGCCAGATGGAGAGCAGCAGCAGCTATGCCAGGTGAGCGGATGAGATGAAGAGTGACTGGATGGGGTGGGCAGGGCAGGGCAGAGCAGGGCGGGGGCCCAGGTGGGCAGGGCCAGCCAGAATTTTTACCACTGGTTCACCTGAACCAACCTGAACTGGCTGAATCCCACTACTGGACAAAAGTCGAAGCAAGAATCTGTATAGCATCTTTAAATCTGGATAAAGCTTAACTTCTTTCCTCAAGGCCTTGCTCCATTAATCCTTCAAGACAAATTCTCCTCATCATGGATCAAGGCTGTCGCATCCAACTTTGCCAAACTAGGCTTCTTCCCAGCGTCAATACTCAAGTTGGACTACAGCCAAGCAAAACAAACCTTGCGACAAAAGGTAGAGGACATCAAAAGGCAAACAGACTTAGGAAAAGCTCCATTGTTTCTGGCTCCAGATGCTATTAGATATGTTGTTACTTCATAGCCAGTTGGAGTCAGCAAACCATTGGAAAACATTTTCGCTCACATGGTGCCATGTGCTTCCATTGGCTGTCTTGTATGGCAAGTATAAAAAGATACAATTGACTGAAAGACTCTCTTCCTGTGGCTTATGAGAGGTGGGGACCATTGGTCACATACTCCTTCTATGTTCCTTTTACAGAGAGATTTGAAAAAAACATATCCTTCCAATAATTGCTAGGTATGCTGGCCATTCTGACACTCCTTATCTCCAATGATTGCTTAAGGATGACTACAGCATAGGTGGCTAGATTCTGCTGGATTCTGAAATTTCAATTTCATACATCTTTAATCTCTCTATTTTTGCAAACCAGTATAAACTTCACTACCTATCAGCAAAAACCATAGGATGAAGAGTATTTCTACTAACATTTTTATATGGTACATTTAGGGAAAGAAACATTTCTTTATAGAACCAGTGGAGGAAATAAACCCATCATTGCAGCTTTGATTTAGAAAAGGGCTTATAAATTTTAAAACTAAAGACAGCATTTCAGTCTCCTCAATCTGATATTTTCTAAATGGGCTGGACTACAATTACCAAGATGCTAGTAATTCATTACATCTGGTAGCATTGTATGTAACAGCAATATTTAATTAATAACAAATATTTCCTATAATAGCCTTTATATAATCACTATGAAAGTTATGACTGCACTGAACACAATTTTCTCAAAGCTAGGAACCAACACACAATACTAAACAGATACAATATGTATGACATGCATGGTGAATTACAAAGACCGTGTTGAAATAATCCCATAAACATATCACATGCTTGGATTTATTGTGCCAGCTACATTCTAATTTGATTTTGTAAACGAGTTCTTTACTGTGAAACATTATTTTTCAAGCAATTGTCTTTCACATTCTGTTTGCACAATCCATAGCTAAAAACTGAAACACAAAAATTTCTAGGATTAATTACTGGTATCTGCAGATGCAGGTTCTTAGCCTTTAGTCTAAAGCAGGAGTGTCAAACTCGATTTCATTGAGGGCTACATCAGGGTTATGTTTGACCTCAGGGGGTCAGGTGGATGTAGCTGGGGTGAGCATGGCCACCTCGACATCACTTATGTTGGGGCACCTGTGCTGGCCTGGGCAAGGATGGGGGAGATCCATTGTCTCCCATGGAGAAAGTCGAGACCAGGGAGAGGACCAAACTCTTGTCCTCTAGAGGAGCCCCACCGTTCCTCTCAGACAATGTGGGGGACCCCCAGATGGTGGTGCAGGCTGTCCAGAACCCTAGGCAGCAGAAGCCCTTGAGCTCCCAGGCCCTTGAGCTCCCAGGGCACTGGGAATCCACAGCCCAGCCCAGCCCCACCCTTCATTATAATTTCCTTCCTTCCTTCCTTCCTTCCTTCCTTCCTTCCTTCCTTCCTTCCTTCCTTCCTTCCTTTTTCTTCTTTTTTTCTTCTATCTTCATTTTCCTTATTTCTTCCTTCCCATTTTTCGTTCTTTTTCTTTGTATTTCCTCTTTCCCTTTCTCCTTTCCTGTCCTTTCTTGGATGCTCAAATGCAAAAGAGAAAACATTTCTTGATGCCTCCTTGCCTTGTGATCAAATGCCACTTTTGCTAGTAGTTTGTTTTGCTTCTGCAGCCCACTGTTTTCAGCCATGACAGCCTCCTGCAGCCCTTTGATAGTAAAAACAAAATTCAGGGGCCTCCACATGCGGCCCTCTCAAGCTCCATTTTTGGCTGCTAATGGCCCCCTGCAGCATTCTGCCAGTGAAAACGGAGCTCACGGGGACCATGCATGGTCCTCCTGAGCTCCATTTTCATTGGTAGAGGCACTGCAGCCCAGACCTTCACTGTTTCCCTGCAGGCCAGATCTAAGCATCTCCGGCCCACAGACCTTGAGTTTGACACCCCTGTTCTAAGGCATATGTGTCACTGTGGGCCCATGAAGTCAACACTGAGTCATATGGACCAGTTATTTCATTCTGTGAAATAGAATTGTTGTGTTCTTTATGACAGTAACAGTGGTTATCCAAAGTGGTATGTTAAAGCCTCAAGATGTTTTGCATATGAAGTTGTCTGCAACTTAACTAAAACCATCTGACTTTCAAGTAGGCAATCTTTCAACATCTCTTGTCCCTAGAACTCACAAAGTCAGCTGCTATTAGTTACTAGGGTAACATGCTTCAAGGAAGAAGTATTCTAATACCTTTCAAGGTTGAGAGGCTGTATGTTATCTCACTCTCATTGACAATCCAAAGTTTGTCCCTGGACAAAGAAAATGATGGTTTAGAAAGCACTTTTAATAAGTTTTTTTTTTTGTCATCCATTATTGTATTTTGCTTTTGTTTCAATTGCATTCATTGTAATGATCATTCTCCAATGCAATGGGATTCACTCTATTACTTATATTCAGGGGTGGGATTCTACTGGTTCGGTCCTGTTCTATAGAACTGGATGTTACAGTTCCTGATAGTTTGGAGAACCGGTAAAATGGGCCCCTGGCTGGCCCCGCCCCTCTCCGCCCACTTCTCCACTCACTGCCCAGTCAGTTCTTATCGCGCATGCGCAATATCACATGCATGTGCGACAAGCTGACTGCATTCTAACCCCGCCCTTCTTTATCCTGGCCATGAGCCATTACTGCTTGCAGTCTGCCCTCCACCATGGTCTTCCTAGGTGAGTGAGACCCTGCAAGGAAGCCCTGGTCTCCTACCTGTCGCCACTCTTCATCTTTCCCTCCACTTGCCTTTTACTGCCGCTGCCGGTCACCTCCCCCCCCACTTGCCTTCACAGGAGAACACATGGAGCAGCTCTGAGTCAGTTCCGACGGGGTCAGTAGCTGCTTCTCTACCCTACTGGTCTAGTTGGGAGAGTGAGAGAGTCTGTCTTGGCAAAGCAAAATTTAGCTTATCGCTGTGCAAGAAAGACTTTGTCTCTCTCCCAGCAAAAGCAGCAGGAGAACATGTGGAGAGGTGGTCATGTTGGTTCCAGCAGGGTCAGTAGCTGCTTCTCTCCCTGCTTGTCTAACTGGAAGAGCAAGAGTTTCTTTCCTGGCACAGCAAAATTTAGCTTTGGGGACTTGCGCTTCCGAAGGGAGGGGGACTTGCAGAACCCAAAGCAGCAACTCCCGGTTGCTAAAGCAAATTTTGCTGTGCTGCACAAGATGGTTTCTCAGGGCCCCGAGGGTCATCCTCCCAGAGCACTACCGCCGCCACTCTGAAGCTCCCTTTTGGGATGGATCAGTAAGTTCTTGTTTTGTTCCCCAGGAAGGGCTCCGTCGTGGAGGGCTGTGTCTTTGGGCCAGGCGCTTTCTGTCAGGCCTCCTGCCTCATATGGGGTGGCGGGCGAAGGATGTGTGTGGTGGGGAAGGCTGTCTGCAGTTCTTGCAGCCAAAGCCGGGAATCCTGGGGTATCTGCAAACTTACATTTGTATGAGGTTAGAGCCCCATGGCTGCACTGGCTGGGAGGACACTTACTCCATATGACACTGCTCACCTGCCTGGCCATTGTGTGTCAGAAGAGAGGGAGGAAGAAAAACTTGGCAAGTCTTCCTCCTTCTCAGGCATTCACACAGAGTATGGACACGTGAGGGTGGGACCTTCTGTGCATGGGTGAGTCCCTCTGGCGTCGTGTACACACAAAGGATCTTCTGCAAGGAGTCAGTGCGTGGGCAAATCCCTCCAGCACCATGTGGGCATGCCCTGTATGTGTGTGTACACATGAGGAGAAGAGTTGCTGAACTTTTCTTCCTCCCTTTCAGCGTGAAGGCAGATGCCGCAGCCTGCCCCTTTAAGGTACTTTGACATGGGGGGTGGGGTGGGGGACCATAAACAGACAGCCAGGTGACAGGAGCTGCCTTCCAAGCAGCTCCTCTGCAAAGGGAAGGGAGGAAGAAAAGTTTGGCAATTTTTATCCTCCTTCTCTGGTAGAGCATGTACACATCGTGCCGGTAGGATCTTCTGCAAAGAATCAGTGCGTGGGCGAGTCCCTCCAGCACTGTGAGATGTGTGAGTGTTTGCTCTGTATGAATGGGGCTGAGAAGGAGGAGGGAAGCAGCCAGGTTGAATGCTGTTAGCATGGCTGCAGAGAAGCAGGAAGCAGCTGCCAGCGATTGGGAGCAGGAAGGCTTGACCCCCTTAGGAGCCATGAAGCGCTTGCTGCCCCATGTCACCCACCAAGTCTCCTCCCAATGCTCTTTTCTTCCTCCTCACCAGAAGTATTATTTTTAGGGAGACTGTGGGATTGCCCCACCTCCCTGCCAGCCATCTTCAGTACTGGCTCCTCAGATTCCCACTGACCAGCACCAGTTCAAATGTTCCTTTTCCCCCGCCAGGGACAGAGAGAGGTAGAGATGAGACAGAGAAAGAGATGAGAAAGAAAGAAAAAGAGAGTGATGACAGAGAGAAAAATGAGAGAGAGAGATAAGAAAGAGAAAGAAAGAAAAAGATGAGAGAGAAAGATGGGGGGAGAAAGAAAGAGAGAGAGAGAGAGAGATCTGTTTAAAAGAAAATAGAAAAATGGCTCTTTGAGTGTTTAAGGTTAGACAAACACCATGGTCATTAAGTGAACATTGTGGTCATTAAGCAAACACTGGTCGTTAAACAAGTCTCTTTTCCCCAATGGGTATTTTTAACTTGAAATCAGAAGGAATTGTGGCAAACTGGCAAAAACATAGAAAACCTCAGTCACATGACTGTGTGGGATGTTGTAACTGGTCATAGAGAGAAAGAGAGAAGGAGTGAGTGAGTGTGTGGGCATGGCTGTCAAAACTCCAAAAACAGGTCAAGTAGCTCTGTGGAGGTCAGTCGTAAATTAGAACACTTGCTAAGCAACTAGCCATTAAGTGAGGACCACTTACATTTGGTTTGCCAGTCACATGGCCACCTGCCCGGGCCTTGTCCTTCCCTCTCCAGGCCTTGGAAACTGGCAAAAAACACTTGCTAAGCAACTGGCCATTAAATGAGAGCCACTTAAATTTGCTTTGCCAGTCACATTGGCCACCTGGCCACGCTCACCCCAGTCACATGACCACCTACCTACGCCCAGTCAGCAAGCCATGACCACCCAGTCACATGACCACCAAACCATGCCCACAAATTAGGCCACGCCAACAGAACCGGTTGTTGAGAAATTTGAATCCCACCCCTGTGTATAGTGCAATTATTAATGCAATATCAGGGGGTTTCAATTCAATGTGTGGAGTGTGAAGGATGTGTGTTTGTGTTTATTTTAATAGTCATAATGCACACTGAAGATGGTATTTAATTTCGTTGTCTGAGGTACAAAGACAATAAAGTAAATTAAACTAATGATGCAGAAATTCTGATTGGACTTGGATTAAAAGATATTATTCAAATTATTCTTTAGCAAAGAAATCAGTGAGCAATTGTGAAAAAATTACAGTCTCTCAAGCCTAGCATTCAGTTAACATCAGGACAGCTGCAGTGATGCAATACTTTCCACAGAATGAAGATAATTTTAATAAAATTACATTTTACACAAATGCAACGAATATGTTGAAATTCAACAGTTTAATAACAAAAGAGTGAAAAGTTACAAAATTATTGTATATTAAATCCTAGGCATTATCAGTGTTGTTTTTTACTATACATTTTTTTATTTTAACCTTTTTTTTTACTACCATTTTTATATTTTCCATTATGCTTCTGTTCTGCTTATTATTCTCTGGATGGTATAAAGCAGACAGAGTAACTCCACAAAACATCCATAACAAAGTCTTTTTTATTGGTTCATCAGGTATCCTCATAACTCACATTTGTGACAAAGTTCTTCTTAATGTCCAATCCTTTGCATATCTGTCTTGTAGTGTAGAAAGATAAAAAGGTCTCAACCCCATGATGATTGAAGCAGCTGCATGGTATGGTGGTTTCAGGCAAGAGTGAGGGAGCCTCCCCCAACCCAACAAGGGTCAATATAGTGACCAATCAGGATTACAGATGTGGTCACGTGACATGGACTACATTTCCCAGGATACCTTTAACTACATTTACCATGATACATTCCCTTAAGGGGACAGCTCACAATTCCTAAGTAACTATCCCAAATCCCATTAACTCTAAACTGTCTGGACAGCACGGCTTCTCTACCTTTTAACACTTCTGCCAACCTAGCAGTTCGAAAGCCTGTAAAAATGCAAGTAGAAAAATAGGGACCACTTTGGTGGGAAGATAACAGCATTCTGTGCGCCTTTGGCATTTAGTCATGCCAGCCACATGACCACAGAGATGTCTTTGGACGGTGCTGGCTCTTCGGCTTTATAACGGAGATGAGCACTGCCCCCTAGAGCCGGAAACGACTAGCATGTATGTATGAGGGGAACCTTTACCTTTTAACAACTTCAGTTTTCTCATCTTCTTTACTCCTCTAATATTTCTGCTCAAGCAGAAGGATGTTAAAATATCTAGGAAGAAAGAAATTATTTTTTGTATGTTCTGTTTTTTGGCTGACAGGCATATTTTATCTTTACTGTTAAGGAGCAGTCTATCTGTTAGAGGAGCAGTCAGGCAGTGGCTGCTTGGAGATAAAAAAAAATTGTGTCTAAAAATCAATTAAAGAATTGATCCCATATTTGAACTGGAATTTCTGTCAATTGTGGTATGAAAAAAAAGGATCTTTATCCACTATATCTGTGGTACTCTGTTTAGGAGTGGAATCTAGTGCAATTGCATTGGCTACATACATTTATGAATATTTTAAAAATTGTTGTAGATAAAAACAATTCCATATTTAAGGTGACCTTTGTCATTCTCTGTAGATAATTTTCATTGACCTAGCCTCCTTTTTCCAAAAATTCTCTTTAGTCTGTTTATTTTGATCTCAGTTCTTAGTGATGTTATTGGATTTAATAGGGTCCTAGGGCGGAAACCTGAAAATGTCCAGTGCCAATCTAGCTTCTTAAACATCACTCCAAACTGATTTTCATTTTGTCTCCTTAAAAAAGACAGGATTATTTTTTTAAAAAATAACAGAAAATTGTAAAAAGCCTCTTTGTCAGTTTGTGCATAAGAATGTTTTTTTTATTGTATAAAATACAAAAAAAAGAAAAAAATAGGAAATTAAGGGAAGGAAAGGGAACGGGAAAAGGGAGTGTGAAATACAAGGGGGAAGAGAAAAAGAAAAAACGGGGCATTGACTACCAAGTCTTCCTAACACAGTACAAGATAAATACACTCCGATCTCAACTTTTTGGTTTTACATATTAATATATAATTAACCATTCTATAACACCAAATCTTTCTAATCACCAAAAACCAAAATCAAAGTTTTTTTTCCTTCGCAAGCACAAATTCCAGAAATGATATCCACATAACAGCATATTTTCCTCTTTAAATATATTTAATATATTCAAATAATTTAACAACTGGTTCTCTACCTTAAGGACCAGCTGGGTAGCTGTGGCTGGGTGGTCATGTGACTGGGTGGGTGTGGTCAACATGACATCACTCATGTAAAGGGATGCCTTGCCTGGCCTTTTCTCGCCTCAAAGGCCTCAACGAGATACAATTTCCCTGTCTATTTATTTACTACTACTGAACATCCAAAATACATTATGTAATCCTATGTATATATGCCATATGTGTACATACATATTACATAGTATAGAGTGTGTACAAAAAGATACATTATCTATTATATATACTGTAGGCGTATGTACACACACAGAGGGAGCTCTTATACACATTCAACCTCACTCACCGTGTTTGGAAAAACACACCCAGAGTCCACTTTCTGCCACACATTTAACTATAAGTTCTGTACATTAGTCTTCAGATTTACTTCTCTAGCCTGCAAATGACTGTTAGAGCCAAGAGATGTCATAGATTGAGTAAAATGTGTTGAAACTCACTTAAAACCAAAATTTTGGGCTCAATTGTGGTCATAAGTCAAGAACTATCTCTGCTTTCCTCTGCATGGCAGCCTTGTCCTAGTAAACTCCTTCTCTTTTCTGGCAATTTTCATCTCTGTTAGAAGCACCAAAATAATCCAGATGATATAAGGTCTCCTGCTGGAGCAGGGGGTTGGACTAGATGGCCCCCAAGGTCCCTTCTAACCCTGCTATTTTATGATTCTGTAAGGATCTCCTGCTGGTTGGACTAGATGACCTCCAAGAAGAGGGGTGCGATTCTACCAGTTTGGACTGGTTTTATAGAACCTGATTCTGCCCAGTTCGGAGAACCAGCAAAAAATCGTGCCTCTGGCTGGCCCTGCCTCGCTCCCCTCCACACCCAATCAGTTCTTATCATGTATGCGCAACATTGCAGGCATGCGTGACATTGCTGACTGCACTCTCCCAGCCTGTCCAGCCAAGTCACTCCTTACCGTATTTTTTCCTCCCTACGATCAGCTGTTCCAAGATCAGCTGTGCCGGGATCCCCTTCGCTTACTGCTTCACCCAGGAGACTTTCCTAAGGCCCAGGAGGCAAAAAAATGGAGGGGGGGTCAGTTTGGTTCCATCCACCCCCCTGCACCTCATTTTGGCACTCCTGGGGCTCCAGGGAGGCTCCCTGGGCCCAGTGGGGAGGCAGGGAAGGAGAGAAGGAAGGAAGGAAGGAAGGAAGGAAGGAAGGAAGGAAGGAAGGAAGGAAGGAAGGAAGGAAGGAAGGAAGGAAGGAAGTAGAGAGTGTTTTTTGTGGGGAGGCACAGTGGTGGAATTGAGCTGGTCCAGTCTGGTCCAGTTCACCCAAACTGGTAGCACTGCACACCTGGCCACGCCCCTCCCCAGCCAATTGCCTCAGATGAGGCTGAAGATATGTTGCTGGAGCTTCTGGGCTTTAAAGCATTTTAAAGTAGCCTGGAGCAAGAATCCCTTTCTCTCCTCCCCCCCATTATCCCATATGGAAGATATTGAGTTAGTTTTGCTGTTGCTGACTATGTCCTCCATGCTTCCTAAGAGATAGATCAAGTGGGAAGTGGCTGGTGTGTGTGCTTGTGAAATTAAGCCTCCTTCCTATAAAATCGAGTCAGAAAATAAACCTAGTCACATGACCACATAACCATGCCCACCCAGTCACACGGCCACCTGGCCACACCCACCCAGTCACATGGCCACCTAGCCACAGCCACCAACTAAGCCATGCCCACAGAACTGGTTATTAAAAAATTTGAATCCCACTCCTGTCTGAGAACCCTTCCAGTCCTAGATCGCTGTGCTGTTTCAAAGCACCTTCTGAAGCTACATCTAAGTGCCAGGGTTTCTTTTTCTCTCTCTCTCTCCCTTCCTTCCTCCTTCCCTCCCTCCATGTTTCTATCTATCTATCCATCCATTCAACTATATCTCATGCATTTTTCCCCTTCCTCCCCCTCCCTCCTTCTTCCTTCCTTCCCTTTCTTTCCCTCCCTTCCCTCCCTCTTTCTTTCTTGTCTATCCCTTTTCTTTCTTCCTTTCTTTCTCTTTCTCTCTCTTTCTTTTTCTTTCTTGTTTCTCCCTTCTCTCTCTTTCTTTCTTTTCTTTCTTGTCTCTCCCTTCTCTTTCTCTCTCTTTCTCTCCCTTCCCTTCCTCCTTTTAAGGCTAGGAGACCCACCCAAAAAAAGCTTCTTTGGATGAAAATGGCCATTGCCATCCGGCTTATTCAACTCAAGTTTGCAGTACAAACTAACGAAAGCTCTAACAAACCTCACTCCAAAGAGGAAGCCTACAGAAAAGGTGACAGAATGCTATACAATCAGATCAGAAACATATTAACAAGAGAGATTAGAGCAGCAAAAAGCAGCTACTCTGAAAAGTTAAGGAATCAGTTCTCAACAAATGAACCAGTAAAGATGTGGAAAACTCTTAAAAACATCACTGGCTACAGTAAACCTCCTTCCCGGGCAGAAGGAAATCAACAACTAGCAGATGACTTTAATGTGTTTTACTACACATTTGAAAAGAAACTACAGCCACCTATTTCCACAACCCCCATCTCAAACACACCAACAACAGCCAACTGACCCCAACCCATTGGGTTCACAACCTCTGGTGATCACAGAAAAAGAAGTATTCTGCCCTCTATAATTGCTGACTGAATGTATAAAGGCACAAAGCATCCATACAAAGTCTTTTTATTGGTTCATCAGGCATCCTCAAGATAACTCACAGTTATGGCGAGATTCATCTCAATGTCCAATTCTCCGCATAGCTGCAATTTTCATCCACAAAATGAAGGAGCAAGTGGTTGAGGCAGCACCATGCTGCCAGGTTCCAGGCAAGAGTGGAGAAACCTCCCCCAACTCACCAAGGGTCAATTCAGTGACCAATCAGGATTACAGATGTGACCACATGACATGGACTACATTTCTCAGGATACCTTAACTACATTTACCATGGTGCATTCCCTTAAGGGGAAAGCTCACAATTCCTAACTAACTATCCCACTTCCCATTAACTATATACTGGCTGGACAGCACACTTCCTGCCTGGAATTATAAATTCCACTACTAACTAAATAATAATAGACTATATAACTAAAATAAACAGTAAACAGTAATAAAGCATCAAACAAAGCAAAGCATGCAAAGCTTGAGGTTCAATCTTCAAGTTCAGCCTTTCTCCACAGCTACACTAGGTTGGTAACTGGTCTGATGTAGAGCTTCTTGGTGAAAGACTGCTGGTCACATCTGGTGACCTTTTAGGGTGGACAGGTACTCTTGCTTCCAACAGTTCTAAGGGGTGTTGGCAAGTGGTTGAAATGGATGTTGCAAAGACACCTGCCCATGTAGAGCATCTTGGTGAAAGTCTGGTGGTCGCTGGCAGCCATTTAGGGTTTCTTAGTGAAAGTCTGCTGGTCACCGGCAGCCTTTTAGGGTGGACTGGTATTCTTGTTTCTGATGGTTTCAAAGGGTGTCGGAAGGCTGTCGGAATGGATGGTGTTGAAGGCGTCTGCCTGGGCTGGGGCTTGCATCCAATCGACACAGACTATTCCTGAGATTCCCCAGTTCTGTCTTGAGGGCAAAGGGGGAGCCTCTTGGGTCTCTGACCACTTCAATGTAAGTTAAAGTATCAGGGGCATCTACTCCCAGCAAGAGCAAAATCTTGGCTTCAGGATCTAAAGTGGGAATGTGATGGACCACGTGCTGCAGGTGAGGTATGCTGCTTGCTACCTCTGGCATTGCAATCTTGCTGCGTTCGTCTGGTATCCCGTCCCATTCTAACACAGGTGACAGTGAGAATCAGGAACTCCCATCTAATGATTCTATGCAGAGTCCAGTAGCTGTCTTCCCTGCTGTGCTTCATAGTGCGGTACATATTGATATCGTGAAGTGCACCTCTTCCTTCTGAACATCAAAGAGGTCAAAGAATGCAGACCTGGCCAGTGGGCGGTTGCTCTGAGGATCCAGTATTATCTTCACTGCTTCTTCTGGGTGTCCCTTAGGGTAGATGTTGGCTAAACAGATCTGACGACACGAGCAAGGGGCTGACACACCACTGGGCAATTGACACTCACCACTGGCTCCGGGTGTGCTTCTGTAGCATGCTGAGGCTCCTTGGCTGGAGGAGGGTTATGTGTTGTCTGCTGTGGTGGCTCAGAGTCTGGATGCAGAGCGGCTGGGTGCTTGTTGCTGTTGCATAGATGACATTGCACCTTGGCTGTGCAGTCTTTGGGCACGTGTTTAGAAGATTCGCAACATTTGTAGCAGAATCTGAACTCCCGTAACAAATCCTTCCTTTGGTGCAGAGGTTTCCGTGCAAACGCTTGGCACCTGTTCATCGAGTGTCGAGAGTTGTGCAAAGGACAAAGCTCGACTCTCTTTGTAATCAGAGGCTTAGATTGGGTTGCTTCTGATGAGTCCTCTCCTGAATTCTTAATGGAGGAGGTCGCGACCCCTGTTTCATGTGTTGTCGTGTGGTTGTGATCTCTAGCAATTTGCAGTATACTCTTGAGAGGTGTAGAGTTTTGGTTGTGTTCTTTGATAGTTGGGAGGAATCTGAGTCTAAGGCAGAGGTTTCTAAAGCTGTTGCAGGACTCTGTTTGCTGGACAACAAATTCTTGGAGAAGGGCAAAAGGTGGTTCTCTTTTGCGGTTTGCGGCCAGAAAGGCATCAGACAAAACAATCCATTGTTCCAATATTTCTTTTGGGAGTTTGGTAATGATTGCTTCTTGCATTATGAAGAGATCAAGGCAAGCCAGTCCTGGTAAGTTAGAACATTCTTTGACTGTTTGCAGCTCCGTAAGGATGTTGGAAAAATCCTCCACTCTTTGGGTTTCGTGGATGGCGATACACAGGAAACAGTCAAGTCGTTCTAGGAGTGAGTATTCCATCAATTTATCATCACCATATTTTCTATCCAAAGCATCCCATGCTCATTTTAAAGCGGTGCCTGGGTCATTGAGTATGCCTATGTAAATGTGTTTCACCATGTAACTAGACCGTGGTCCTAGCCATGCTAACAGAAATTTAATTTAAACATTGAGTTTGATTTATTAAAGAGCCTTGGATACTTAGTGGCAGCAGCTGGCTTAACTCTAGATTATATTCCATCTCCTTTTCTACTCCCACCCGCCCCCAGGTTTGGATTTTTATATTTGGATTTTAACCTTCTATTCCAGAAACTAAAACGTAATAATTTTTTAAACTTTTTTATCTTCTTCATTTTATCTTTTTTATTAAGAGAAATAATTGGATTACGGTATCTTAAGAAGATTTTTCTTTTTTCTTTTTCCCTTTTTTTTGAGTGACAACTGCCTGCCTGTACTCCTTTTTTCTCTTTTTTCTTTTTTCTCTCTTCCTCTCTACAGGTAAGCACAAGATGAGCAGAAAGACAACTGCACCAGCTTCCTCAATACCAATAGCCTCTTCACCATCTGGAGGACAACAGTCAATACAGACAATTTTACAACAGGAGAAGAGAAGGAAGTAACATTACAGATGACTATGCAAGGAATCCAGAAGATTGAAAAGAGAATAGAGAATATTGAACAAAGAGCTGAGAATATTGAGCAAAGAACTGAAAAGACAGATGAGAAAGTAGAGAACATTCAACAGATTATGATGAAATATGAGGACAGAATTAAGAAAATTGAAGAAGAAGATATACAAAGGGATAAGAAAATTGGAGATATTGACACTCAATTGAGTGATATTGAGAAGGGCAGATGAGAACCATTAGGATGGGAAATTGACAGATCAGAATTCTACCTAAGATTTCAAAACGTAGAAGAAGGAAAAGGTGAAAATCTTGCTGAAATAATGAGAGAAATACTGGCAGAAGCATTAGAAATAACCAAAAAGAAGATGATGGATGGGATGGATGAAGTGTTCCATGTATATACAAGATACGCAATGAGAAACAGTCTACCAAGAGAAGTTCATATTAGATTCACTAAAAAAATTATTAAGACACAGATTCTACAGGTGGCAAGAGAAAACCTTAAAGAACAAAGATAAAGAAATTGTGGTGCTGAAACAGGTACCAAGAAGAGTAGGAGAGATGAGAAGAGAATATTTATTTTTGGCCAAAGAGTTACTTAAAAGAGGAGTAAATTACAGATGGCTGATGCCAGAAGGCCTCTTGGCAGGAACAAAGACACAGAATTGACACAGTTGGAAAAGCTGAGCTATTCTACTTAGAATATTTTAGAGGAAAAGAGGAAGAAGCTAGAAAGGAAGAGTCACTAATTGAATTCCAAGAGGAGTGTATAGCAGTAATTGAAAAAGAGAAAGAAGAAGATGCAGTAGGTGGTGTACTCAGAGAGCAATGAGAATTAAGACCTACTAGAGCAATAAAATCCCCACATAAAGCCTAACATGGATGAAAGAAAATTGTTTACGATTAACATAAATGGACTTAATTTGGTTACTAAAAGAAGGAAAGTATTTCATAAACTAGAGAAATTGAAATTTGATACAATTTGCTTACAAGAAGTACATATTATAAAACAACATGAATATATACTTAAACAAAAAAAAATTAGGGAAATTATTTATATTGCTGGCACAATCTAAAAAAAGAGGCATGGTTTTATATATTAAAGACACAATTTTGGCAGAATTAATTTATACAGATGACAATGGAAGGATTTTGATGGTGGAAATAATGGACAATAATGTTAAAACACTTTTAATTGCAATTTATGCTCTGAATGATAACCAAGAAGAATTTTACAGGAAATTACATATGAAAATAATTGAATTGGACTATGTTAATATTTGTATGATGGGAGATCTTAATGGAATAATTAATGATCGGTTGGATTACAAAATGCAGAAATCAACAAAGAAAGCTAGAAAGATATTACCAAAATCCTTCTTTCAAATAACAGAAGAATTCAACTAAAAAGATGCTTGGAGAGAGAGAAACGTGGAGGGTAAGCAATACATCTTTCACTCAAACAGACATGCTTCATGGTCTAGAATAGACATGATATGGATGTCAGCAGAACTACTGGCTA
Organism: Notechis scutatus; assembly: GCF_049901735.1. Lineage (NCBI taxonomy): Eukaryota > Metazoa > Chordata > Lepidosauria > Squamata > Elapidae > Notechis > Notechis scutatus. Next base: position 64,351,431 of record NC_142013.1, on the reverse strand, counting down.
ACATACAAGAGATAGAAATAGAAACAAGCACTTGGCCAAATCATAACCCAGTGACAGTTACTTGGAGAGGATACAAGAGGAGATCCAGATGGACCTTAAATAATACGATATTAAAAGAAAAAGACTTTAAACAGAAAATGGAGAAAGAACTTGCTTTCTTCTTTAAAGAAAATAGAAAAGAGAACCTCTGGGACATGATGAAGGCCTACACAACAGACTTGCTAATAGACTATACAAGGAAAAGAAATATAAAACAGAAAAAGACTTTCAAAATATTAGAGGATGATTACAAAAACTGGAAAAAGACTTACAGAAGTCCCCGCAAAAAAAAAGACATTAAAAATAAAATGGATATAATTAAACATAAAATGGGACTAATGGAAAAAGAGGAACTAGCACAAAATTAAAAACGCTAAATAGAATTATTTTGAAGATGCAAATAAACCAGGCAGATGGCTAGCCTTTAAATTGAGAAAGGAGAGAGAATCAAGAAGGATTAGCCAACTAATAAATGAAGAAGGTCATGCATGTTATGGAAATGAGAAGAAAAAAATTATACAAGATTACTATGGAAAATTGTATTTTCAAGAGAATATTCAAGAAGAAAAGGTTAAGCAATATTTACAGAAAGCGAACTTACCTCAGATACCTAAAGATATTGAAACAATGCTAGAAGGGAATATAACAATGATGGAATTAACAGAAGCTTTAAAAAAACAGAATGTTGGAAAAGCACCAAGTCAAGATGGTTTACCAGCAGAATTTTACAAGACCTTTCAAGGAAATACTGAATCTTCAACTATTAGAAGTTATGAACGAAGTTATTTTAAAGAAAAATATACCCAAAACATGGACAGAAGCATACATTACACTTATTCCCAAGGAGGATACAGACCTGCAGCAAGTTAAAAATTACAGACCTATATCCCTATTAAATTCAGACTATAAAATCTTTGCTTCAATCTTGACAGAAAGACTAAAAAGATACTTAAATAACTTTATACATGTTGATCAAAATGGATTCCTGCCAAAGAGACAAATCAAAGACAATGTGAGAATTATTTTGGATACTCTGGAATACTACGAGGCACATCCTGAGAAGCAAATGGCTTTGATGTTTTTAGATGCACAAAAAGCCTTCAACAATGTGAGTTGGCAATTTATGTTATTGCAATTGGAACAAATGGGCTTTGGTAAAAAGTTCATTCAAGCCATTGAAATGATATATTATGAACAAACTGCAAAAGTTATGGTAAATGGACAACTAACAGAATCTATAGATATAAGAAAAGGGACAAGGCAAGGTTGTCCACTGTCGCCCCTGCTGTTTGTGTTAACATTGGAAGTGTTGAATAGGAATATCAGAGAAGATAAAGAAATAAAAGGAATGAAAATCCAAAAGGAAGAGTATAAATTGCAAGCTTTTGCAGATGACCTGGTATTTATATTAGAAGACCCATTGGAAACAGCACCTAAATTAATAGAAAAAATAGAAGAATATGGAAAAGTAGCAGGTTTGAAAATAAACAAAGATAAAACAAAGATACAAACAAAGAATATGCTAGTAAGACGAAAGAAAGAGCTGGAAGAAGTTTTAGAAATACAGGTCACAAACAAGGTTAAGTATTTAGGGATATGCATTACATCAAGATGTAGTACACTGAAGGAGGATAATTATTTTAAACTCAAACAGCAGATTGCGACAGATTTGACAAAATGGGGAAACTTACAATTATCATTGATTGGGAGAATATCTACAATTAAGATGAATGTATTGCCTAGAATTTTATATTTATTCCAGACAATTCCAATCTGACTAGGGAAGGAGTTTTTTGAAGATTTAAATAGAATTGTGTTGAAATAGGCAAAAAAGCAAGAATAAAATTAAAATTGTTAGAAGATGCAAGAATAAGAGGAGGGTTTGCCTTGCCTAACTGGGAGTTGTATTACCAAGCAACAAATTTGATGTGGGTAAAGGAATGGATAACATTAAGGAACAATAGACTATTGACCTTAGAAGGGCATGACTTGCTGTTGGTATGGCATGCCTTCCTTTGGTACAAGGGAACTAAAACACAGGGGTATTTTAGAAGACATTATATTCGAGAGGCATTGTTTTTGAATTGGGAGAAGATAAAAAGACAATATTATTTAAAAATTCCACTGTGGATATCTACCATTGAAGCTTTTTCTTATTCAATAATATATAAAAAGGAACAAACAGTTAGATATGGTGAGATATTGAATGAAAAGGGTGAACTTAAATCTATGCAAGCGTTGGAAGAACAAGGTGTAAAATGAATTGGTTTTCATATTTGCAAATCTAGATTTGACAAAGATGTTAAAGCAGAAGGTATTTATGATAAGTTGACTGACTTAGATAAGATTCTGATGGGTACTGATGAAAAGGTGATTTAAAAATTGTATGGATATTTATTAGAAATTAAACTAGAAGAACAAGTTAAAGAAACTATGATTGCTTGGGGGGGAAATTTTGGATATGGGATTGATTTAGAAAAATGGCAAAAATTGTGGTCTCAAAATTATAAAATGACAATGTCAACTGCATATAAAGAAAATTTGTATAAGATGTTTTACAGGTGGCATCTACCCCCGACGAGAATTGCGAGAATGTTTAAGAATAAATCGGATAAATGTTGGAAGTGTCATCAGATACCTGGCTCATACGTGGTGGACATGCTTGGACGCAAAGAAATATTGGACTAAAATCCACACATGGTTGGAAAAAATGATAAAACAACATATAGACTTTAAACCAGAGATCTTTTTATTGGGAATTATACTGGAAATATACAACAAAGAGTTGAAATATTTGATTGTAAATGTACTAACAGTGGCTAGGATTGTATTTGCTAAGAATTGGAGAAATGATAAAATACCTATGCGGGAGGAAGTTATTAAGAAAATTATGGACTGTGCTCAAATGAGTAAATTCACGTTTGAAATTAGAGAACAAGAAGATAAACAATTTTATATGATATGGGATTTGTTTTATCAATGGTTGGACAAAAAGACATGGTAATGTAATAGACTAGATAATTTTGTGATAAAAATTTAATAGATTGATATAAGACATAATATACACATATATAACCATTGGTTGAAAGTATAATATACATTTTAAGATAAAACTTGGAACATCTCATATAAAATAATGGAATAAATAGTTTAGTCATGGATGATTAATAACATAAATATACAAGCATATGTTAGTTCGACAATGTGAAAATTGATATAAATTGTGAGTAAATGACTACAGAAGAATAGCACAAAAGATTTGTAACCAACTGACACACTGGATGTATATAAAATGGAAGATGGTTTTATGTTTTTATGTTTTGTATGTGTATGTTTGTTTTTAAAAATAAAAATTCTATATTAAAAAAAAGAAATTTAAGTTCTTCTCCAGGAAGCAGCCATTCGGGTTGAATGGTACTTTTGAAAATGTTATTCCACAGTAGGTATTCTCTGCCAGGCTTGTCATTGAATTTGTATACACCACTAGCTGCTAAGTCTAACTTTCCCCATCTTAGTGACGGTTCTCTGTTACTTTTCTGTGAGGGCAGGTCATAGCGTTCTGGCTCAAGGGCATGTATTGTGGATGGTATGCGGTTCTCCTCTGAGTACTTTATGAGGAGATCGTTATCCGTCACCACATACACAGCTAGTACCTCTTGAAGTCAGGTGTAGGTTCCACGCTGTGCATTAGGGTTGTCTTGCGGTTGTGGCAAGAACTCTTTTGCCTGTGGATTGAGTGTGGCAATTGTGGTTGGTTGCATGTCTACTTGTTGAGAAGTTGTGATCACTGGTGGGCTAAGTTGCTTGCCCAGCAGGCCGTGAGACGTTGGGGTAGGTTTGCTGATTCTGGGAAGAGAATCTCAAACTTTAGGTCGTACAACATCAGTTGGGGAAGGTTTGCTGTTGGTGGGAAGTGAATCTTGTATTTTAGGTCTTACAACATCAGTTGCATGACTGACGTTTAGAGTCTGTGGTTGAGATTCACTCTTGTGCTTCCCTGGTTGTGGGAGACTTCTAAGTAACTGAAGCAGTTCCACCTGCTTGTTTCGTAGTGAGTGCTGCTCATCCACGTAGGCCTTGACCCGTGTATCTGGGGTCTCTTCTCTCAACTCTTTGAGGTTGAAGTTGAAGGAGGTGTTGTGGGCCACCTTCCTCAATGCTGCGGCCCATGCTGTTTTTGCTGCTGTCTCTCTTTGTCATTCGAGCAACTCCACTTGGGCCTGAGTTTTAGATATTTCTGCCTGTTGTTTGGCTATTTCTGCCTGTTGGTTGGCCATTTCTGCCTGTTGGTTGTCCTGAGTTTTGGCCATTTCTGCCTGTTGGTTGGCCATTTCTGCCTTCTGCCATGTCACCTCTGTCGTGATACGTAAATCTGCCTCTGCTACCGCCACTTCTATCTCAGCTTCTGCAGCTCGTTCAGTGTAACTTGATGCTTTGGAGGCTTTAGATGCGACGCTGTGTTGGGAGGATGCTCTGGAAGGATGGTGAGACCCAGCAGCAGAGAATTGGTGCGAGACACTGGAACCTGTTTGTGATCTAGCCAGTTTGGGATGGAGGGAGGAGGCTTTCTTAGAATAGTAAGAGGAGGCCGCACATGATCGGAGGGCTATGTCAGTTGTGGACCTCTCCCCTGACATTTCTGCCAGCTGTTGTGCATCATTGAGCACTGCTTGGAAGGCATTTTTGCCTTTCGTAACATAGTCTTCGCGTTCCTTGTGAAACTCCTCAAAGCATTGGATGTGTGCTTGGAGTTTTGGGTCACCCAGTATTGACTGGATGGACTTGAGTTTATCTTCGCTGGTTCTCCACCATGCAAGAAGGGCATCTAGATCATCTAGCAATGTGTGGATTCTCTCAGGGGACAGCTTGCATTTGGGGGGTTCGCAGATTTCCTTTAGCTCCAACCATGAGTCTACATAGCAGTGATATTGCCTCTCCCAATCCTCCCTCAAGTGTGCTTCCATGGGTTCGGTAAGCTTCCTATTCTTTCTGAGGTCTTAGGCTTCCTGAGGTTCTGTTGCCTCTTCAGAATTGTGGACCTCTGATTCTGGGTTTTGGGAACCAAGATCCACAGTTACATCAAGGGTGGATGGAGGGTTTGAGTCCTCCGGTACATCAGAGACATCTGTCATGACGGAAGAAGTTGCCATGCTTCAATTAGAAAAAAGATGAATTTTGGAAACTTTAGTGGTTTTCCGTGCAATTCCCTTTTTTCCACTAGGGTGTGCTGCAAGCCAGTAGATGAATGTAGGAACTTCTGCTAAATTCAGTATTTGACCACTTAGGTGGCACTGCAGGTGTGTGGCTGAATTGAGCAAAATCTGCAAAATTCAGTGGTTGACCACTAGAGATGCCTGGGAGATGCTGACAAAGTACACTGGTTTGGCCGCTAGGGGGTGGCGTTGCAAGGTCTGGAAGATATTGGCACAGTACACAAAATTGGCCTGTTAGTGGTACTTGCTAGGTCTGGAAGATGCTGATGCAGCACAAATTGATCTCTTGGTGGTGTTGGACCCTTGGGTTGAATTTACCAGGGGTTGCTACAAGCTAATGAATCTATTTAAAAATGTCTGTGAAAATTCATTGCTTGCCACAAGGTGGAGCTAGACCCTTGAGTTGGGTGGCGAGGGTTGATGTAAGTTTTTTTTACTTGCCACCAGATGGTGCTGTAGGCTATTAGTTGAAAGTCATTAGAGAGATACAATGCTATGGTATATTGCACGAGCACTGTGATCAAATAATTTATCTTTGCTGAACTGTGTAGGCTGTTATTTTATTTATTTATTTATTTATTTATTTGATTTGTCAATTGTTTACAAGATAATAAGTATAAATGTATACATAGTTGTGAATACATGAAATGGTTACATATAAGAAAAATAAAAGAATAGGAGAAACAATAGGACAGGGACGGTAGGCACGTTGGTGCGCTTATGCACGCCCCTACAGACCTCTTAGGAAAGGGGTGAGGTCAATAGTAGACAGTCTAAGGTTAAAGTTTTTGGGGTTTGGGAAGAAACTACAGAGTCGGGTAGAGTATTCCAGACATTGACCACTCTATTGCTGAAGTCGTATTTCCTGCAATCAAGTTTGGTGCGGTTTACTTTGAGTTTGTATCTATTGTGTGCTCTTGTGTTGTTATGGTTGAAGCTGAAGTATTCATTGACAGGTAGGACATTGCAATGTATGATTTTGTATACCATGCTTAAGTCAGAGCGAAGACGGCGTAATTCAAGGTTTTCTAGTTCTAGAATTTCAAGTCTGGTGGCATAAAGTATTCTACAGTAGAGGAGTGGGGAACTCTTCTTGTGAAATATTTCTGGACTTTCTCAATTGTGCTAATATCAGATACGTAGTGTGGATTCCAGACTGATGAACTGTATTCGAGTATTGGTCTAGCAAATGTTTTGTATGCTCTGGTTAGTAGTGTGATATTACCAGAGAAAAAGCTACGTAGGATTAGGTTAACAACTCTTAATGCCTTTTTGGCTATGTAGTTGCAGTGTGCTCTAGCACTTAGATCATTAGAGGTGAGTATTCCAAGGTCCTTTACAGAGCTTGGGTCATCAACAAGATCTTGACTATTCAGCTTGTATTTTATTTTCTGATTTTTTTGCCAATATGTAAGACAGAGCATTTATTTGTTGAGATTTGAAGTTGCCATTTGTTTGACCATTCGGATACATAGTCAAGATCTTTTGAAGGGTAGCAGTATTGTCTGTGGTATTGAACAGCTTTACGTCATCAGCGAAGAGAACGCAATTGCTCTTAATATGATCACAGAGGTCGTTTATGTAGAGTATGAAGAGAGTTGGTCCTAGAACACTGCCTTGGGGAACACCACTATTGACAGGTACTGGATTTGATAGGACGCTCCGAATTTGACCATTTGTTGTCTGTTTGACAGGAATGCTTCTATCCAGTTATTCAGTTGTCCAGAGATACCATAGGATTTTATTTTTAGGAGTAGTTTGTCGTGTACCACTGAATCAAAGGCTTTACAGAAGTCTATGTAGATTGCGTCTATTGTTTTGCCCTGGTCGAGTTGTGTCGTCCATATGTTTTTGCAGTGTAAGAGTTGCAGATTACAGGATAGTTTTTCCTGAAACCAAATTGTTTATTGGAGAGTAGGTTATTTGTCTCTAAGTGAAGGATGATGGATTGGTTAATAATTGATTCCATGACTTTACAGGTGACGCAGCATAAGGAGATTGGCCTGTAGTTTTCAACTAGGCTTGGGTCTCCCTTTTTGAAGATGGGGATGACTGTGGCTTGTGACCATAGGTTAGGCAAGGAGCTGGTTCTGAAAGATTTTTCAAAGATTATGCTTAGAGGTTTGGCTATGGCAGAGGATAGCTTTCTTAAGAAGTAGGCACATATTCCGTCCGGTCCAATAGATAGAGATGGTTTTAGGTTGCGTATTGCTTTTTCAACATTGTCTTCTGTGAAATCGATATGTATTAGATCATTGTTGTTATCTGTGGTACGGCTAGGAAATATTGGGCATGATCCATTGCTGTTTACAAATACTGAGCGAAGAATGTGTTAAAGATGTTGGCTTTAATGGTGTCGTCGTTGCAGTCTTTACCATCAGGTCCTATCAAGGGAGGGATGGACCTTGAGTCTTTTAGTTTGTTGTTTACAAAATTGTAAAAAGCGCGGGTGGAATTGGTGCTTAGAAGGTTTTCCTCTTGTTTAATGTGATAATTGGTGCATTCGGTCTTTATCTGGTGGCATAGATTTTTGTATCGGTTTTTGAAATTATATTGTTATTCTTTAATTTGCAGGAAAGGAAAATAGAAGGGAAAAAACTTCTAGGTTGTGAAACCAAACTGTAATTCTGTGTTTAAAATGCTTGCTGGCATGAAATTTCTCTCTTCAGGGGGGAGGAATGTGCCTGTTGCTCTGGAGATGGCTCTGGCAGGAGGAATTTTTACAACCTTGTTGCTTAGAGACCCCATCATAAATTAATTAAAAGAGGCCTCATATTGCGTTGCCTCCCTGTTGATGAGCAGAGGAGAATCAGCTTTTGTTTTACTTTCAAGGACACAGGCAAGATTCCTCAGACTCTCCCACTGCATTTGTAATATAGATAACTCCACAAAGCATCCATACAAAGTCTTTTTATTGGTTCATCAGGCATCCTCAAGATAACTCACAGTTACGTCGAGATTCATCTCAATGTCCAATTCTCTGCATAGCTGCAATTTATGGTGTAAAAAGATGGTAATCTTTCATCCCCAAAACAAAGGAACAAGGGGTTGAGGCAGCACCAAGCTGCTGGGTTCCAGGCAAGAGTGGAGAAACCTCCCTCAACCCACCAAGGGTCAATATAGTGACCAATCAGGATTACAGATGTGGCCACATGACATGGACTACATTTCCCAGGATACCTTAACTACATTTACCATGATGCATTCCCTTAAGGGGACAGCTCCCAATTCCTAACTAACTATCCCACTTCCCATTAATTATATACTGGCTGGACAGCACAAGAAGTGCAAGATCTATTTCACAGATGTAAGCCAGGAAAAGCACCAGGGCCAGACAAGATAACTCCTTCTTGCTTAAAAGTCTGTGCTGACCAATTGATCCCCATCTTCACCTGAATCTTGAACAAATCACTAAAGATGTGCTATGTTCCTTCCTTCTTCAAATGCTCTACCATCATCCCAGTGCCAAAGAAGCCCTCCATCAAGGATCTGAATGACTACAGACCAGTTGCTCTAACATCTGTAGTTAAGAAAATCTTTGAAAGGCTTGTGCTTTCCCACCTGAAAACATGCTTCAAATGTTTTGAAACCATCAATGAAAGTGAAAATAACATTAAATGCCACCTATGTGACAATCAAGCCCACCTCACCTGTTTAAACTTAACCAAAAATCTAGCCAATCTCCTAAAAACATCAGATACATTTCCTTGTCTATGTCCATCATGTTTACCTAAGCTAAACAAATTAAGTACCCTGTCTAATAGAGTTGAAAACATAGAATCATCAATTCATTCAACAGAAGAACACTTCGTAACATGTTTTGAAACAACTGTACAAGCAAGTCTAATCTCTCTTGGAAAAAAAATACAGCACAGATAAGCAAATACCTAACAGCTCAAAATCAGATCTCAACTGAACAACCACTACTACAACTAATATCTCAACTACAATCAGAACTACAACCAAAAATAACCACCAAACCACAGCCACAAATAATCACTATCCCATCAAATAATACCACAAATGATATCCCCTTACTCATCAGAGACATCATGGAACGTGATCAGAAACGTCCAAATGCCATTTTATTTGGTCTTGAAGACACCAACAAATCTGATGATATCACCAAAGTTCGCAACATCATAAGCAACTCCAATACAACAAACATCTCTCCTAAAGATATCATTGAAATAACCAGAGATGGCCCTGAGTTCAAATACAATGACGTGGCCCCAATTTTGTAGAGTTGTTTGCAAAAATGAATCCAGCAAGCATATATTCATTCATACAATAAACACCATTGCTAAAACCAATCCCATCCATAACAAATTTCACTCGCGACCAGACTTATCCACACTGCAAAGAATCCGCTCCTGTGAACTCCACACAGAACTCAAAAAACATCTAAACAATGAAGAGAAGGACCTGTACATTGACTACTGTGCTGATTGTATCAAAAGTAAGTCACGCAACCCTGAACATCTGGTCTGCAGCGCTTCGGGGCAGGCAGGAATCCGTGACTGTGCATGGTTTCTGCCTGTGCTTGCTGCCCGAGTGCCCTGAGCTTCAGGGCTAGCCACCTCCGTAGAAGGTGGCGTAGACAGGGGGGACCTGGCAGGGGGGACCTCTCTTCCCTAGCTGGCTAAACCCCCTTTTCCAAAGGCAGCTGAGTGGCGGTCAGAAATGGCCGCCACATAGAAGCGCTCAGCTGGAAAAAGAAAGTGCAGGAGGAGGTGTGAAGAAGTGAAAGTGTTTTTTGCTGACCAGGATAAAGCAACAGCGAAAGTACCCTGGAACTTAAAATTTGCCAAAGATACATCGTTTCCAGAGAGATTTACAAGCGGCGAATGGAATTCTAAAAGGGAAAGTTTTTCTTTCTTTTCACTCTCCTTCCTAACGTGACAGTGAATAGAACCGCAAGAGAAATCGGAAAACCCGCATTGGAGGTAATTAAATGCTAAAGGGATAAGGATTTCTGAACATTTAAAAAAAAACCTTTTTGCTGTAAGTGGGAAGGGAGAGGGAAAAAAAATTGGAGCAGAATTTGAAAGTAAGGAGGAAATTGCCTAGAATTTTAAAGAGCTATTAAATATTAACAAGACTTCTAAAAGATACAGCTTAACTGGAACTTTGTGACTAAACAGTAACCCCAGAAAGAGAAAGGGAAGAAAGAAGAAAGTACTAAAAGAAACAGCTTATTTGGATTGTTTGGTGATTTTGGAACTTTTGGGAACTATCTTTGATTAAAAGCACTTGGGTGGTTGTTTTGGAAAAACTTTTTCTCTCTACAATGGCATCACTTGTGGATAAATTGAAAATTGAATACCAAAAATACAAAAAAGAAGAACAAGAAGGGAAAGATTCTCTTGTCACTCTTTTTCAATTTTTAGAAAAGGCGGTTTGCATTTATGAAAAACTGACTGCACAACAGGATGACTAGGATAAAGAAGAAGCCATCTTTGATGAACCAGTGACTCTATTTGGGGAAGGAAAAGAGAAAGAGGAATAGAAAAAGGGAACTTTAAGATTTGAAAAAACAACCAAAAAAGAGAAAAATAAGGTGAAAAGTGGATACAATGTTAGAAAACAACAGAAAGGGGGAAAGCAGAAGAAGAAAAGGGAGGTGGAGAGACAAGGGGGTAAAAAGGGCAAGAAGAAGAATGAGCAAGGGAGAAAGGAAGGGATGAGAAGCCTCAATGGTGGGGAGCAAGATGTAAAGAAACAAAATTCTTTTAGAGACAATGGGTAAACTTAATTGAAAAAGGGATTCTGCAAAGGTACATAAGATTGTATTCTTATATTTGTATTCAGAAATAATGTTAGAAAATTGGAAACAACATGTAATCAAAAATGGGATAAAATATTTAGTGTAATTTAGTGAAATTTTTGTGAAGAAAAAGAAGGCAATGAAATAAATGAGAGAATTGAAGTAGGAGAAATGGGAACATTTTAATGAAATAATGATTTAAAATATGTGATGTGGGGGGGAAATAACTATGGAAAGTATAAGTGTTCCCATAAAAGTATGATATTTAATTGAAAAGTAACGTGTAAAGTGTTTAAAATATAAATGAATATTAATATTAATGATTAGATTTGTATTGGCATTGATAGTTGTTTTAATTACATCATATACCTATAAAAAAATTTCCTATAAAAACATTGTGTAATTTTAGAATGTACTAAACAGAATCCCAATGCAAGTTATGTATTATATTAAGTATTATAAATTTAGGGGAAAGAGTTAAAGGCGTCATACTCCAATCAGTGTACAGGAGAAGTTTTGTTTAAAGAGAAAAGATAAATGGATAGCTGGAAACAGAACAGACAAAGAATAATAAGTATTATGATTTGAACTGAGATGAGATAAATAAAATAAAACTAAGAAAGTTAAAAGAGGTGAGAAGTTTTATAGAAAATTGAAAATGGTAATAAGATATGGAATGGTATATAAAATGAATATGAATTTGAATTTGTGTCTGTACGAAGAGTTGTAACCCGGGATCAAGCAGCTTTCAGAAAAGATGTTCTATGTTTTTATATTTTATGTTTTGTTTGCTTGTGTATTGTCTTTGAAAATCAATAAAATTGTTTTTAAAAAATAAAACAATAAAAAGTAAGTCACACAACCCACAATTCAGCATCCAACCCTACATCATCCAATCCACCATCACCCAAAACTAGGCATGCATGCCCCTAACTACCTCAATTTCAACTACAACTGACCTTATATGCAAGCTACTCAATGCAAGAACCATGCCACAACCACTGGTGCTGAAGAGGATGAAGTTGACCAGTTCTATGAAGCCCTATAACACCTTCTAAAATTAACACCAAAAAATGATGTCCTTATCATCATGGGGGATTGGAATGCTAAAGTAAGAAGCCAAAAAATAACCAGAATAACAGGCAAGTTTGGCCCTGGAGTACAAAATGAAGCAGGGCACAGGCTGGTAGAATTTTGTCAAGAGATGGTCATAGCAAACACTCTTTCCCAACAACCCAAGAGATGATTCTACATATGGACATCACCAGACAGTTAACACAGAAATCAGATTGACTATGTGCTCTGCACAAAGATGGAGAAGCTCTATGTAGTCAGTAAAGACAAGACCAGGAGCTGATTGTGGCTCAGATCATGAGCTTCTTATTGCAAAATTTAGACTTAAATTGAAGAAAGTAGGGAAAAGCACTAGGCCACTCAGGTATGAACTAAATCATATCCCTGATGAATACACAGTAGAGGTGACAAATAGATTTAAGGAATTAGATCTGATAGGCATAGTGCCTGAAGAACTATGGATGGAGGTTCACAACATTGTACAAGAGGTAGCAACTAAAACCACCCCAAAAAAAAATAAGTGGAAGAAAACAAAATGTCTGTCTGAGGAAGCTTTACATATAACTGAGGAAAGAAGGGAAGTGAAAGGCAAAGGAGAAAGAGAAAGATACACCCAATTGAATGCAGAATTCCAGAGAATAGCTAGAAGATTATAAGAATGCTTCTTATATATATATAGAAGAAAACAATAGAATAGGGAGGACCAGAGATCTCTTCAAGAAAATTGGAGATATTAAGAAAACATTTCATGCAAAGATGGGCATGATAAAGGATCAAAATGACAGGGACCTAACGGAGGCAGAAGAGATTAAGAAGAGGTAGTATACACAGAAGAACTACACAAGAACAAGCTTAACGTCCCTGATAACCATGATGGGGTAGTCCACTGACTTCGAGCCAGATATCCTGGAATGTGAAATCAAATGGGCCTTAGGAAGTCTGAGCAACAACAAAGCTAGTGGAGGTGACAGTATTCCAGCTGAGCTATTCAAAATCTTAAAAGACAATGCAGTAAAAGTGCTACACTCAATTTGCCAGCAAATTTGGTTAAACTCAACAGTGGCCACAGAATTGGAAAAGGTCAGTTTACATTCTAATTCCAAAGAAGAGCAATGCCAAAGAATGTTCAAACCACCACACCATTGCACTCATTTCACACGCTAGTAAAGTTATGCTCAAAATCCTACAAGCTAGGCCCCAGCAGTATGTGGACTGAGACCTACCAGAAATACAGGCAGGATTTCAAAGAGGCAGAGGAACTAGAGATCAAATCGCCAACATACGCTGAAAGCTAGGGAGAAAGCTAGGGAGAAAGTTAGGGAGTTCCAGAAAAACAACTACTTCTGCTTCATTGACTATATTAAAGCCATTGATTGTGTGGATCACAACAAATTGTGGCAAGTTCTTAAAGAGATGGGAGTACCAGACCATCTTATTTGTCTCTTGAGAAACCTATATGCAGGTCAAGAAGCAACAATGAGAACTGGACACAGAACCATTGATTGGGTCAAAATTGAGAAAGGAATTTGACAAGGCTGTATTCTGTCACCCTGCCTATTTAACTTATATGCAAATCACATCATGAGAAAGGCGGGGCTAGATGAATCACGAATTGGAATTAAGATTGCTGGGAGAATACCAACAATGTCAGATATGCAGATGATTCCACTCTAATGCAGAAAGTGAAGAGGAACTAAAGAGCCTCTTGATGCGGGTGAAGGAAGAGGGTGCAAAAGTTGGCTTGAAACTCAACATTAAGAAAACTAAGATCATGGCATCTGGCCCTCTCAATTCATGGCAAATAGATGGGGAAGAAATGGAGGTAGTGACAAATTTTATTTTCCTGGGCTCCAAGATCACCGCAGATGGGGACTATAGCCAAGAAATTAAAAAACGCTTGCTCCTGAGGGGGAAAGCTATGGCAAATATAGACAGCATACTAAAAAGCAGAGACATCACCCTGCCAACAAAAGTGCATATAGTCAAGGCTATGGTTTTCCCAGTTGCAATGTATGGCTGTGAAAGTTGAACCATAAGGAAGGCTGCGCGCCAAAGAATTGAAGCCTTTGAACTATGGTGCTGGAGAAGACTCCTGCGAGTCCCTTGGGCTGCAAGGCAATCAAACTGGTCAGTCCTAGAGGAGATCAGCCCTGACTGCTCTTTAGAAGGCCAGGTCCTGAAGATAAAACTCAAATACTTTGGCAACCTAATGAGAAGAAAAGACTACCTGGAAAAGACCCTAATGCTGGGAACAATTGAGGGCAAAAGAAGAAGGGGACAGCAGAGAATGAGGTAGCTGGATGGAGTCATTGAAGCAGTCAGTGTAAGCTTAAATGGACTCCGGGGGATGGTAAAGAACAGGAAGGCCTGGAGGAATGTTGTCCTGGGATCGCAATGGGTTGGAGATGACTTCGCAACTAACAACAACAACAACATATAATCTACAAGATATGAAGATCTGCACTTCATAAGCAAGACAGGAAAACAGATTTCTCCCATACTTCCACATATGAATGGAAGTATATTCTAATATTGAATTAAATTGAGATTGAAAGCTAAATTTAAGGGGAAGGCGGAAAATAGTAAGTATTTGTTAGTATTTGGCAAGAGTTAACAAAGAGTTAGGAGTAAAATTGATAAAAGCTATCATTTGAAGCTGACACACCAAAACAAAGACTTACAAAAAATTACTAATGAAACAGAAATCAATAGCTTCGACAAGATATTTGAAACAAACATTAGTTTAAGTTGTGCTTTATTGTACTTCTTATAAGCAAAGAAGAAACAAGGAAAATACTATGTTGTGGCACAATTCTTACATTATTGAAAACTGGTCCATTTTGTTTATTTCTGTTGCATAGTATAGCAACATTATGCAGTAACCAGTATCATTAGGAATCCTGGTATGGACCTCCAGATCAATTTAGTATCTGTTGTGAACACGTTTATAGCTTTTGTGTTTAAAATCCTATAAACATATACTTGTGTCTATTAAAATCAATGGGTCTTAATAATTATTTTATCTCCCTCGCATTGCTCTGGTATCTTATTCTTTCCATTCTAGTCAGTTTCTAAGAATGTGAAATTCAAAATAAAACTCCCAATTAAAAGCTCAGGCAAATTTTTATAATTTTGCTCATACTTAAACATAAAAAGATATATTGAACTGTTATATTAAATTGTGAATTTTTTAATAAACAGTTGTAAACAGACATAACAGAAAACAAAAGTTCAGTATTCAGTGTGAGAGAGATCTGATTGTACTTCAGTTATATAATCACTTAGTCAAAATATTATTATCTAGAACATTTTGTTTTTTCCAAGTACAAATTGTTTCAATTAATTAACTCCAGAATGAAACAAAGACATCTTGTTTTTCTGTCGGATGCCAGTATATATTATTAGGAAGAAATAACAAGCATTTATTTCTTGTTCAAGTTTACAATTAGAATAGTAAAAAGGCATTGTACTACATAGATCAATCTGTACGTCCAGAGTACAAGAATTGGTTTAAAAAATAGAAGAGGAGTTTAAAAAGCAACAAAAAGAAAATGTGTGTGTGTGTGTTTGTGTGTCCTGTTTTGTTGCATCTGGTTTGTGTCAGAATGAATCTTGCTCATCTTGGTTCCAAGGTTTCTATTCTGTATGTGTTTTAAATCAAGGTCAAGCAGTAGGCAGCACAGAGACCTTGAAGATGTCATTGGCAAGGAATATATAAGCTTTATGGCTACAACACTAATTATTTAACATTTATAGATAGGATATAGGTGGGCATAAAATGTTTTTCCCCTGTACCTATGTCTCTGTGCACAAACGCTTGATAAATTCATACAAATGTGCACAAATATAAATAAATGTGTATTTTATCTAGCTACATTTATATAGCATATACTACAAAGAAGAAAAATAGTTTATTGCATAACACGAATAAAAATACGGTCAGCCAGGAATTTGCAGATTATTTCCTTATCTATTGCAGAGCAAAACATTTTAAGCATAAAAGCACAATCAGTTATTTCTAACTAATGGAACATTTTTGAATAGCAAATATTTTTTTTAAATCATCTGACTTGGGGGGAGGAAGCTGCTGTAAACACTAGTTATGGAACTGAGTCTTTTCCCCAAATGAAGAGTTTCTCTATGTAAGAATCAGCCTCTCCCCCCCTCCCTCAAAATATAAGTATGAACTCTTGAAAACTTTATATTCCAAAAGGAATCTTTTATTGAAGAGGGGTAAAAGCAGGTCAAAATTCAAAGCAGGGTATGCCTCAGGGTATGCAACTAAGATAAAAGGAATTAGAATCCCTCCCCGCAGTCTGATGTGGATTCCACCAATCTGCAGGTGTGAACATGCTATAAATCGTGTAAAAGGTTATACAAAGCCAATATAAGAAATAGGATATTTAGGATACATAGAGAGGAAAAGAATTAAATGTATCAAATCCAAAAACCCCTCCCTTTCTTCCATTGAAGAATGGCAGATACAGAGATCTGACACTCATCCTTCTTTGCCAATAAGTAAAATAAAAATAGGTCAACTAACAAGGCAATTCTCTTTGCAGCAGCTGAGGGAGTAGCTACCATTAATCCTGCTGCATTTGTCCCTGTCCAAAACTAACAGACAGTTCATCAGAGTTACAAAAAAGAAATCAAATATCAATTAATCTGTGAACATTAGAACATTACACATAGTTTATTCCAAAACAGTTGAAATAAGGCATACATTTTTATCACTAGTGCTTAATATTTCAAAAAAGTATCAAATAATTTCAAAGGTAATTAAGAGATGTAGCTTAGTCAAGATTTTTTTCCCATAAAAAGGCTGTGTGGTGACTGTGAGTTAAGATGAAACCCCAGTCAATCAACCATGGCTGTTGAAAAAACTTGTTCTTACAATCCACTCACAAGGAGCAGCTGTACAAAGTATACATGGGTTATGTATGCTCTTCTTAGACCAGATAGGCTTTGCTGGTCAAATCCTTCATGCAACTGTAATCTCTGCCAAAGACATCATCCTGTTCAAAAAAGGGTGCCCAGCTAGCCACAAATCTCACCAGAATTTGTTTCCTGTTCCAGATTTTTCTTCTTTGTTAGTTTCAGCACATAACATTACTTACAGGATATTCATGTTCAAACCATTGATCCATGATATTTGATATTCCCCCTTGCAGTGTTCAAAGTCAATAGTAGAGGTGAGCAGTGGCAAACAAGCATTGTTGTTGTTTTTAACTTTTTAAAAATATTTTATTTAGTACAAAAGATTAAAATATACAAATATACAAGCATAAAAAAGTAATAGTCATACTGTAAGTGTTAGATCTGGGAGAGTGGGTACAAGGAACGGAGACGAGGCATCAAATAGTGACTCCAAACTCTTTATTAGTGACTTCAGAACAGAGCGAAAATACTCGGGCAGCAGCAGCTCCTTTTATAGAGCTGGCTGCTGTCTCATCAACCAATTATTTGAGTTTGCCGCGCTTGGAGTGTCCAATCATGGCGGCCCGCTATTAGCCAATCGGATTAGCCCAAAATGACCAATCACGATCCGCTATTCACGGACCAATCAAAAGTGCAGGATTATGGCGGCTTCTGGTTTGTCGGTTCGCGGCGGCAGGGATTTGCGAAGCTGCGCGATCCCTGCCGCGCTAGCGCTTTTGGGGCTCCGACCCAGCCGGGTGCAAGCTGGGCTGCCCTGCAGGGGGCAGCTGAAGGTAGGGGATCCGGAGAAGGGTTTGGGGTGCTGCAGACCCCCTCCCTGGCCGGCAGAACCCCTTTTCCCAGGGCAGTGCAGCGGCGGTCCGTAATGGCCGCCACAAAGAAGCTGGCAGTCGGGTAAGAATGCGCAGGAGGAAGTGGAGAAAGTGATTGAGAGGAGAAAGTTTTTCTTGGCTCCTAGGACTCTAAGACATATTTAATAAAATTCCTGAAAAGTATGACTTTCTGAATAATACCTGCCAGAAGAGGAAAAAAGCGGCTGCTTGAAGGTGCTGAAAGGATAGCTTTCCCTCTTTTCCACGGAATAAATAACTGGATATTAAGAAACCTATTTTTTAGGTGGAAATTGGTTTTAAGCGATGAGTGGGAAGAGAGAGGATTAAAAAGAAAATATTTGTATGCTAAGATTTGTTGGAGCAGATGCCTTAAGGATTTGAAGACTAGAATATATTGTAACAAGACTTTAAACAGATTTGGACTTTCTTTCTCTTTGATTGATATCACCCCAGAAGGAGAAAGTGAGAACTCTGCCTTGGTTTGGACTGATTGATAACTTGGGGACTGTTTTATCTTTTTTTATTTTCTTTTGAATATTCTGGTTGTTGTAAGAAGAAAGAAGGAGAAAAGAAAAGAAAAGATTTATAATGGCTCTTTCTGTTGAGGAACTAAGAAATGGTGTGGAAGAAGCTTTCCTTTTCTTAGAAATGGCGCTTACTAATTATCAACAAAAATTACAACAGATGAAGACAGCAGAGGAACAAGAAAGAAAGGAAGGAGCCATCTTTAATGAATCTCAGAATTTGATCCAGAAAAAAGAAAGAGAAAGAAAAGAAAAGAAAGAAAAGAAGAAAACTAAAGGATTTAAGGACTTAAGATCTAAAAAAACATTTAAGAAAGGAAAAATAAAGTGCAAAACCAATATGATGATTGTAAACAAAGGGGAAAAGAAATACGACAGAGAAGGGAAGCCGGTAAGGCAGAGGCTAGAAGAAGGGGGGTAGAAAGGTTTGTTGGGAAAGAAAGAAAGGGAAAAGGTGGAGAAGAAAAGCTACGCGTTTTGAAATTAAATGGAAAAAAGGAATTTTTATGGATAATGGATAAAGTAAAGATTTTGCAAGGTACATAAGATGAGATGGTAGTATTGCAATGGTTTAAGAGTTGATAAGAGATTAAAATGTTAAAATGTTTAAAAATGATTGGTTTTAAAACTTAATAATAGGAGGGGTTTAGAATATTGTTTTAATTAAAGAGTTTAATAAAATTATGGTATTGATGTTATTATGAAATTTTTATTATAGTATTTCTTTTTAATATTTGGATTTATTCTCTAATTATGCACTTAATTGTGTTGGATGTATTAGTTAGATAGAATGTACCAAGCAAAATCTGATTGGGTATTAGATATTATTTTAAAGATTAATTTGATTAACTTAGGGGGAGATAGAAAGGCATCATACTCTGATTAATGATTTCAGGAGAAACTGATTTTCTTTTTTTTCATAAGGGATGAGACAAAGGGATGATAAAAAATGGACAAAAGATACAAATATAATGATTTAAACTAAGATGATTAATTAAGGTAGAATTAAGAAGTGTGAAATATGTGGAGAAGTTAATATAGAAGGCTTAGAATGGTAAATAAAATAAGTAATGATATGTAAGATGAGCATGAATATAATTGAAGTCCATGAAGAGAGAGACACCTGGGTCCAAGTTACTTTCCAAAAGATATTTTTTTTATGTTTTGTGTGTTGTGTGTATATGTCTTTTTGGGGGGAGAATTGGTAAAAACTTGTAGAAATATAGAATGAGAATAATGGTAACTAAGTCAGAAAGAAACAGATGAAATAATAATAATGATATTGAATAAGAGTAAAGAGAAGTAAAGAGAAATTGAATAAGAGGTTTTGGTATATTATATGGAAATGGTTTAAAACAGAATCATAATTTATCTGACTTGTTAAATTTACAAGGAAAAAGGTTTAAACATGTAATGAATAATGATAATTTGTGTGTTTTAAAAATTAATAAAACTTGTTTTTTAAAAAAAGTGCAGGATTATGAACCTGTCGTGGAAAGAAAACTATTAGAGTTGCAGGCTTACGAGTCTGCTTAGTTCGGAACACCCCTCCCCTCTGGGTTCCGTCTCAAGGGTGGGGTGATGTATTCTCGCAGGTAGGCAGGCCTCCGCACCTGTCTACCTGATTTGCGTTGCTCAACCAGTCTTTGCCCGGACTCTGGTTCCCGTGGGCTGTTTGTTGTGTCCAGCTGTAAGGGTGACCCGACTTCTGCGCTGGGCGACTCGGGGGTGCCATCACTACTCCCTTCAAGGCTGTTATCTGGATCCTCTGGGCTTGTTGATCCCGCTTTGCTGTTTCTCGGAGAGATGACCACCTGCCACCACTCCTCTTTGAATGGTAAATATTCTGGGTTTGTTTGTACTGATTGCGGGGTTTCGTGTATTGGGTCAGGTGCTAGTTCGTTTTCAACCCCCTCGAGTTCCCTTCCCCCCCTGGTTTGGAGTTCAGGGTTTGTGAAGGGGGTAGGTGTCAACCTGGAGCGTAGTTGGTCAATGTGGCGCTTCCACAGTCTCCCATCTGTGGTTTCTAAACGGTAGGAACGGGGACCCGTAAGTTGTGTTATTTTAGCGGGGACCCACAATGGGTCACCGGTAAAGTTTTTTGCGAAAACTGGGTCGCCTACCTTAAATGTGCGATATTTGCTGCTGGAACCCAGGGGTTTTTCCGGCATGTAGGCAGGGTGCAGACGGTCGAGATGTGATCTAAGTCTCCTGCCCATCAGGAGTTCGGCTGGGCTTTTGTTCGTGGTGCTGTTTGGAGTAATATGTTAAAGGAGAAGCATCCTGGTGACTTTGTCATGGATGTTTCCTTGCTCCATTTTGTGTAATGTTTTCTTTGTGAACTGGACCATGCGTTCAGCCCTACCATTGGCCGCAGGGTGAGCAGGCGATGTTAAGGCGTGGCGTATCCCCCGGTCTGCTAGGTACTGTTCAAACACCAAAGCAGTAAATTGCGGGCCATTGTCTGAAACCAAGACATCTGGTAAGCCATGTGTAGCAAATAGTCTGTTTAATTTTTTAACGACTGCCTCTGTGGTGGTGCTCTTCATTTTGTGGACCTCGAGCCAGTTTGAATAGGCATCCACTGTTATGAGAAATGTATGTCCTTTGGCAGGTCCCGCAAAATCGATGTGGATACGGGACCAAGGACCTCTGGGCGTTTCCCATTCTGTTGGTGGGGCTTTTGGTGGAGCCGAACGTGTTTCCTGGCACTTGTTGCAGGTGGCCACCCAGGTTTCTATTTGTCTGTCCATACCTGGCCACCATGCGTAGCTCCTTGCTAGTGCCTTCATTCGCACGATGCCCCGGTGTCCATCATGCAGTAGTTTCAGGACTTTATTTTGTAGTCTTCCTGGGATGATAACTCTGTCTCCCCACAACACGCACCCTTTTTGGGAGAAAAGTTCTGTCTGTCTGTTTTTGAAAGGTTTAAATGCGTTGTTGGGTTTGCTGTCAGGCCAACCTCTCTCCACCCAGCTGAGGACCTGTGCCAAACAAGGGTCCTTCTTTGTTTCTGATGCGATGTCTTGCGCAGTTAGTGGTGGTGAAGGGAGTGTCTCGATTTGCAGTGTGGATAGGGTTGGAGCTGGATCGTCTAGGACTTCAGGTAGTGGTGAGCGGCTTAAGGCGTCAGCGTGGGGAATGGTTTTCCCCGGTCAATGTCTTAATTGGTAATCGTATGCGGCTAGAAATTCTGACCAGCGTGTCATTCTTGGCGATAGGATGTGGGGAGTTGGTTTATCTCCTGCCAAAATGCCAAGCAATGGTTTGTGATAGGTGATTATGGAAAAGGATCTTCCATACACGTACTCGTGGAATTGTTTGATTGCAGACACAATAGCGAGGGCCTCTTTATCTAATTGGCTATAGTTTCTCTCAGTTTTAGATAAAGTTCTTGAAAAAATGCAATTGGTGCCTCCGTACCGTTTGGCAGGACGTGGCTCAGGATGGCTCCTACTCCGAACGGCGAGGCGTCACAGGTGACAGTTAATGGTAGAGTCTCCTTATATTGTATCAATACAGCGTCTGATGTTAAAAGGTCTTTTACTTGCTGGAAAGCCTGCTCTTCTCGACGTCCCCAGAACCAGGAAGCCTTCTTGTCGAGGAGCCTATGCAGGGGTTCAGCGACAGTCACCTTCTGGGGTAGGAAGATGTTATAAAAGTTAATGAGTCCCAGGAAGGCTTGGAGATCCGTTTTGTTCCTAGGTCTTGGAGCATTTTTTATAGCAGTCAGTTTCTTCTCAGTAGGGTGAATTCCTTGTTTGTCAAGAAGGTAACCAAGGAATTCAACCCTCTCAGTGCATAGCTGGCACTTTTCCTTCTTAACCTTTAGGCCTGCGTCTTTAAATTTTTGAAGGACCATCCTTAGGTGTTTTTCTAGTTGGCTTCTTGTGGGGGCGGCTATCAGGACATCATCGAAGTAGGGTACAACCCCTTTTATGCCCTGCAGCAACCTTTCCATCAGACTTTGAAAGATGCCAGGTGCTACGCTCACTCTGAACTGGACTCTGTTACATTTGAATGCACCTCTGTGCGTGACTATAGTTTGGGCTTCTGTGGTCTCTGCATCTACGGGCAGCTGCTGGTACGCTTGGGCTAGGTCAAGCTTCGCGAATATTTTCCCGCCCCCGAGTGAGTGAAGAAGGTGTTGGACCACGGGCACGGGGTAGGCGCTCTGCTGCAGTGTGTGGTTCAGGGTGGCCTTGTAATCCCCACAGATTCTCAAAGAGCCGTCAGGTTTTATGGGGGTTACAATTGGGGTCTCCCATCGGGCGTGGTCGATGGGTTCCAATACGCCCTGGGCTATTAACTTGTCCAATTGTTCATCAATTTTTGGTTTGAGTGCAAAGGGCACTCGATGAGGCTTAAGGCGAATGGGTGCAACATCAGGGCAGAGATTAAACGATATGGGGGACCCCTTGTACTTGCCTAATTTCTCGGTGAAAACTTCTTGGAAGTCCTGGATGAGGGCCGCCTCCCAGTCATCGCTTACGGTCTGGTTGATGCCTGCTAGTTCAATTCCTAGCGGCGCGAACCACTGCAAGCCTAATAAGCTGGGTCAGTCTTTGTCGACAACAGTGAGAGGTAGGGTTGCGGTGTGGTCTTTGAAGGAGACTTGGACGTGACTGGAACCGGCGACTGGGATTCGATTTCCCTGATAGTCCTTCAATATAAGTTTCTGAGTGCTGAGATCCTGGCTGCGGATGTCAGGGATCAGCTGTTTGAGGGTCTTCCAGGAGACCATTGATAGGGAAGACCCGGAGTCGACTTCCATAACGCATGGTCAATCTTCAATGGTGACCCTTACTCAGATTTTCCTTGCATCAAGGGATGAAGCGTGGCCGATGGTGATGGTCTGGTGCGCCTCTTCTCGTCTGGTAGAAGTGGCTGGTCCTCGATTTCTATTGTAGTGGTTCCATGGGTTGCTTGGGCGGTCCCGATTTAATGGTGGGGTGCCTGTTGTCTGCCGGAAACTATTTTCTCTTTGGTTTGGGCTGGAACCTCGCTCGCCCCTACAGACTTTTGCAATGTGGCCCCTCTTCCCACAGGAACGGCAGAGGGTGTCTAGGAACTTGCAGTCTGACCGTGGGTGGTTTCCCCCGCATCCAGCACACTGATACGGGGGCTTACGACTCCACTGGTCTCGCTGATCGCGCTCCGGCCTGATTTCCTCTTCCTCACTTTCTGATGAGGATTCGAGGTCTTCATGGTGGGTGGCCGTTGTGTGCCTTTCAGAGGGAAGAGCAGTGTCGCTGGTGAGGTGGCGATTGGGTCCGTTCGCTCGGCGCATTCGGGCTGCTGACTTCCTGGTTGCTTCTGCTGCAGTAGCATTGGCGATGACATCTGCGAGGGCGATGTCCCCCTTCACCATAATCGTGCTCTGAGTGGTGAGGAACTGGCATCGCGATGATACGGCAATCTCAGACCCAGAACAATCCGATCTCTCATGGCTTCTTCCAGATTTGCGAAGCCACAGAGTCCACCCAAGTTTCTGAGGTCCGCTACGAAGTCTCCAACGCTCTCGCTTTCCTGTTGGTCCCTCTGGTAAAATTTGTGTCTTCTAATGAGGGTTGGCACCGCTGGGGCATAATGGGCCCTGAGGATGGGAGCAAGGGATCCCAGTCCATCGTTTTGACTTCTGCTGGTTTGGCGAGTGCCTTTGCCATCTTGAAAACGGCGGGTCCGCAATGGGTTAGGAACACAGCTCATTTCTTGCCAGGCATAGCATCCTTCAAGTTATTGGTTTCCAGGAACATTTGAAACCTGTCCATATACGAGTCCCAGTCTTCGTTGGCTGGATCAAATGGAGCGGGTGGTATGGCGCCGCTGGTCATTCTGCCGCTATTGGTGCGCTCTCAGCCACGTGCTCTGTTAGTGTTCAGCGAGTGCTCAGTCAGCTCTATCATCTCCGCATCCCACCCTCGTCGCCAGTGTTAGATCTGGGAGAGTGGGTACAAGGAACGGAGACGAGGCATCGAATAGTGACTCCAAACTCTTTATTAGTGACTTCAGAACAGAGCGAAAATACTCGGGCAGCAGCAGCTCCTTTTATAGAGCTGGCTGCTGTCTCATCAACCAATTATTTGAGTTTGCCGCGCTTGGAGAGTCCAATCACGGCGGCCCGCTATTAGCCAATCGGATTAGCCCAAAACGACCAATCACGATCCACTATTCACGGACCAATCAAAAGTGCAGGATTATGAACCTGTCGTGGAAAGAAAACTATTAGAGTTGCAGGCTTACGAGTCTGCTTAGTTCGGAACAGTAAGCACTGGACTTTTTCCCTTCAACCAAAAAGAATGAACTTCTGAAAGCTAGACATTTCAAAAGGAATCCTTTATTGAAAGGGAGTGAATCCCAGCACTAGTCAAAGCTGAGTCTAAGATGTTTCCAGGCATACAGTAATAGATAAAGGGAGTTAGAATTCCTCCCCTTATTTAGATGTGGATTTAGTCAAACAAAGAACCAACATGTTAATTCTCCCCTCCCCTTCTCTGGGAACATATTTTAGGAGAGTTCCCAGGGGTACCTTCCGAGCTGGAATTTTTCATCTTCTCATCTTGTTATCTCTTCAAGAGGTGACAAGTTTCTAGACATCTGGCTCCAGTCCTCCAGCTGTATATCATGTGCAAGTTATACAGAATCAATATAAGATTTAATATATTTGGGAGGGCGGAACTGGCATCGCGATGATACGGCATGCAATCTTTGAGGTCTGAGATCGCTGCCGATATCTTTGCTCCTGGATGGTCCAATCGGATCTAAACCGGCCCGAAGAGATGGTGAATGTAAAGAGCGCATCCTGTCGATCCCAGGGATACCACAAAGTCCCTGGTAGATCCAGGAGAAGCTCTTTTTGCCAGTGGCAAAGAGGCAGCCATTAAAGCTGCTGAAGTTGGGACAGCTCTGAAACAAAAGAGAAGGGAAAGAGAAAGTGTGCCAGTTTGGTGAGAACTTTTTCTTTATTTTAAGATTTGAAAGGACACCCTAAGGAAAAGAAAGAATCTGTAAAAGTTTTGACAGAAGTAATTAAGTGGCAATTTTAAACAGGAATGTCAAAGTAATATTTTTATTTTTATTTTTCTCATTGCTGGATTTTCTACACATGATTTTATATTTTGAAACTGGACTGTTTTTTTTTTCTTCTTTCACCTATTCTTTCTCTCCTTTTTGACTTTATAATATTCTAGGCTAGAGACTCCCTTTTAGTCATCTTTTTAAATATCGTTTTCCCTTTTTAATGAATTTTTATTATATTTTGTTTGGAAAAGGAGGGGGAAAGTGAAAGCAAAGAAACTTTGTAACACTGCCAACTAGAGGCTTGGGAATATTCTATTTCTTTTTCTTGACCAGACAAAGCTGAGAAAGAACTGAGACTTCTTTTCAAGGACATTGCTATTTGATAAGATAGAGGGAAGAGCATGAGAGAGTATTATTGCAGGTGCTCTTCTGGGTTTCTATCAACAGCTGGAGTCTAGTGTTGAAGCTTATAGGAAAAAAAAGGTGATAAGACTCTGGAGAAGAGAGTTATAAATTTTAACAAAAGCCTTGGATAATCAAACAAGGTGCAGTGTGTTCTTTTTTTTTTAAGCTGCACTATTTCTTACTTTAACAAACCCCCTCCTTACTAGTATACTTTTCATAATAGCTATTTGGATTTTTGACCTTTTGGAACTTGTTTTTGTCTTTCTTTTTGTTTTTTGAAGTCAATTTTTGTACGTTTGCATTTTATTTTAAAGGAAAACCTTTGGTATTAATGATTTCCTTCCTTTTCTTTTTAAGGGAGTAGTCTCTTTTCTTTTTTCTCTCTCCCTCCCTTGTATTTTTTTTTACCCTCCATATTGGTTTTTTTTAATTTATTTTTGTGGCTTTCTTTTTTTTCTTATGCATCCTTTTATACCTGAGACCTCTTAATTGGATTAAGATGTTGAAGAACCTGAAGAACTTTCCTTATCTCTTTTTTAGTTTTTTAGTTTTTACTTTTCCGCCTTTTTCAGGATTTAACAATTTTTTCTTTTTTTGTGTGTTTATGGTCTTTTCTTCCATTTTTGAGTTTTTACTGCTGTCTAGCCAATCGATTGGATTAAGGTATACAAGAACCTGAAGAAATTTTATTATTATTATTATTGCTACTATTTGGTTTCTTTTTTCCTACTATTTTTATTTGGAATTGCAATTGGTTATTTCACAAGTGGATTAAGGTCTAGAAGAACCTGAAGATTTTGAATTGTCCAAAATGAGTAGGAAACTAACAGCCCCTGGTTCCTCAACTTCTACTTCTTCCTCTTTACCATCTGGAGGACAACGTTCAATACAGACAATGTTACAGCAAGAAAAAGAACAGGAAAAAGTGACCCTGCAGATGATTATGCAAGGAATTCAAAATATTCAAATAAGAACAGAGAATATTGAAAAGAGAATAGAGAACATTGAACAATGAACAGGGAAAACTGATGAAAAGGTGGAGAACATTCAACAAATGATGATGAAGTATGATGAGAGATTCCAAAAAAATTGAAGAAGACAAACAAAAAGATAAGAAGATTGGAGATATTGATAGCAGATATCTTGCTTGAACAAGATAAAAGTTGGATGCTGAAATGGGAGATGGACAGATCAGAACTTTATCTCAGATTCCAAAACATAGAGGAAGAAAAGGGACAAAACCTAGTTGAGATAATGACAGAAATTTTGGCAGAAGCTTTGGAAATTACTAAAGAGAAGATGATGGATGGAATAGATGAGGTTTATTGAGTCTTCACAAGATATGCAATGAGAAATAGCCTACCAAGAGAAGTTCACATCAGATTTACAAAGAAAGCCATTAAAACGTGAATATTGCAAGTGGCAAGAGAGAAAACATTGAAATATAAAGACAAGGAGATTGTGGTCCTAAAATAAGTACCCAGAAGAGTGAGAGAGATGAGAAGAGAATACCGATTTTTGACCAAAATGTTACTTTAAAAAGAGGTGAATTATAGATGGCTGATTCCAGAAGGTTTAATGTTCACATGGCAAGAACAGAGACATAGAATTGACTCAATTGAGAAAGCTGAATCATTTTACACAGAATTCTTTGGAGGGAAAGAGGAAGAGGCAGTAAAAGAAATCTCACTAATTGAATTCCAAGAGGACTGCCAAATGGCGACTGAAAAAGAAGGTGCAGTAGGTGGAAAAGTGGAAGACAAAGAACAACGTGAACCAAGATCTATGAGAGCTGCTAAACCTAACTACAAAATATAACCATGGAAGAGACAAAACTGACTACAATTAATATAAATGGACTTAACTCAGCTGTTAAAAGAATGAAAACTTTCCATAAATTAGAGAAATTAAAATTTGATAATGTCAGACTGTGCTCCCTCTAAATCCCAAGAAAGAAACAGTCAGACTCCATGGTGTAGAGCAGAATTATTCTTTTACTGGAAAGTGATGTGGTAGCAACAGAATCAATTCCGAAACTGAGAAACTGGCAGGCAAAACACATATACAAAAGGATATAATTGCTCCCCCCCTCCAAAGATCAAATGAGTCTTCCAATTAAAACTTCTGAATAGGATCATGTGGTCATCTCCAGGTGATGATGAGGCTACTGTCAGTGACCTTGACATATTTTGATAAAAGTTCGCGGTTGCGCAGAAAAGGACAGAGGCTAGCGAAGAAATGGAAAGTTAAAGAAAAGAATCCCCCCTCCCCTTCTTAACCCAGCAAAGGAATGCAAAACACCTCCTGCCTTCTTCCCCTCCAAGATTCCCCCCTCCCACCATTTCATGACAGCCGAAAGAGAAAAATGGCATAGCAACAAATAAGGAATAGAGAGGGGTGAAGATATCTTGAGGCTGATATATCTGCCTACAAGAAGTACATATCAAAAAGCAACATGAACAATTGTTGATACAGCCAAAATTAGGGAAAATATTTACTTCTTTGACACAATGCAAGAAAAGAGGAGTGGTTTTATACCTTAAACATATTATCCCAGCGAAATTGATCTATGCTGATGACGGTGGAAGAATACTAATGGTGGAAATAATGGACAATAATATGAAAACACTCCTGATTGCAATCTATGCCCCGAATGACAATCAAGAAGAATTTTTAAAAATTACATATGAAAATAATTGAACTGGACTATGTTAATACAGTTATGATGGGAGATTTTAATGGAATTGTAGATAATAAACTGGACTATACAGCACAGAAAACAACAAAGCAAAACAGAAAGACTCTCCCTAAATCTTTTTTTAAAATGATAGATGAAATAAACTTAAAAGATACATGGAGAGCAAGAAATGCTAAAACTAAACAATACACTTTCTACTCAAATAGACATTTATCATGGTCCAGAATAGATATGATATGGATGTCAACAGAATTGTTAGCTAATATTCAAGAAATAAATATTGAAACAAGTACTTGGGCAGATCACAATCCAATGACAATTAAATGGAAAGGACAAAGAAGAAGATCTAGGTGGACGTTAAATAATACTATATTAAAGGAAAAAGACTTCACACAGTGGATCAAAAAAGAACTGCCTTTCTTCTTTAGAGAAAACAAAAAAGAAGATACATCAATCCAGAGCGTATGGGATACAATGAAGGCATACGCTAGAAGCTTGATAATAGACTATAGAAGGAAAAGAAATACCATGAAAAGACTAACCTCTAAGGCATTAGAGGATGAGTATAAAGGACTTGAAAAAGAGCTACAGAAAATGCCACAGAAAAAGGACATTAAGTTAAAAATGGATATAATTAAACATAAAATGGGTCTAACAGAAAAAGAAGAATTAGCACAGAAAATCAAAAGTGCTAAACAGAACTACTTTGAAGATGCAAATAAACCAGGTAGATGGTTAAAATATAAATTGAGAAAGGAGAAAGAATCAATGAAAATATTGCAATTAATAGATGATCAAGGCCAAGTTTGCTATGGAAGTAAAGAGAAGAAGGAAATTATACGAGACTATTATGGGAAACTATACACACAAGAGGAAAGAGTTGTTGTTGATGAGGAAAGAGTTAAACAGTATTTACAGAATGCTAATTTACCCCAGATACCTAAGGAGATTGAAACAATGTTAGAAAGCAATATAACAATGATGGAGTTAATTGAAGCACTCAAGAAGCAAAATAATGGAAAGGCACCAGGCCCAGATGGACTTCTGGCAGAATTTTATAAAACACTACAAGAATCGTTGAACCTTCCATTGCTAGAAGTTATGAATTAAGGTATGTTAAAGAAGAAGATACCTAAATCATGGTCAGAAGCTTATATTACACTTGTCCCAAAAGAGGAGGCCGATCTATTACAAATCAAGAACTATAGACCTATTTCCTTACTAAACGCAGATTATAAAATTTTTGCTTCAATATTGGCAGAAAGACTTAAAAAATACTTAAACAATTTTATCCATCCTGATTGAAATGGATTTCTGCCAAAGAGACAAATTAAAGATAATATGAGAGTAATCTTGGACATTCTTGGAATACTACGAGGCACATCCTGAAAAACAAATGGCTTTGATATTTCTAGATGCACAGAAGGCATTTGATAATGTGAATTGGCGATTCATGTTATTACAGCTGGAACAGATGGGCTTTGCTAAAAATTTATTCAAGCAATAGAAGCTATATATCATAAGCAAACGGCAAAGGTAATGATAGAGGGAGAACTGACAGACTCTATTGATATAAGAAAAGGAACAAGACAAGGGTGCCCACTATCGCCTCTGTTGTTTGTGTTAACCTTGGAAGTGCTAAACAGAAATATTAGAGAAGAAAAGGATATAAAAGGGATGAAAATTAAAAAAGAAGAATTTAAGTTGCAAGCATTCGCAGATGATCTGGTTTTCATTTTAGAAGACCCACGAGAAACAGCATCAAAATTGATAGAAAAGATTGAGGCATATGGAAAGGTGACTGGTTTGAAAATAAATAAAGATAAGACAAAGATCTTGACAAAGAATATGCTATCAAGACAAAAGGAAGAACTGGCATATCTATTGAAAATTCAGGTCATGAATAAGATCAAGTACTTGGGGATACATTTGACAGCAAGATGCAATACCCTAAAAGAGAATAATTAGATCAAACTTAAGCAGCAGATAGTGCTAGATTTGGCGAAATGGGAGAATTTACAACTGTCATTAATAGGGAGAATATCAACAATCAAGATGAATATATTAACCAGAATTTTATACTTGTTCCAAACAATTCCAATTAGGCTTGGAAAAGATTACTTTGAAGATTTAAATAAAATTGTGTTGAAATATATATGGCAAGGTAAGAAAACGAGAATAAAGTTAAAACTTTTGCAAGATGCCAGAATAAGAGGAGGATTTGGTTTGCCTAATTGGGAGTTGTATTACCAAGCTACAAATTTGATGTGGGTTAAGGAATGGATAACATTAAGAAATACTAGATTGTTGACATTCGAAGGACATGATCTATTGTTGGGGTGCAATGCTTTTCTATGGTATAAAGGAACTAAAACACAGGGGTATTTTAGAAGACATTATATATGGGAGTCTCTGTGGTTAAACTGGGAGAAGACTAAAAGACAATGTTATTTGAAAATTCCAGTCTGGCTGTCGACTATTGAAGCATTTTCTTATCCTATAATATATAAAAAGGAACAAACAGTTAGATATGGTGAAATATTGAATGAAAAGGGTGAACTTAAATCTATACAAAAATTAGAGGAACAAGGTATAAAGACGAATTGGTTTTCATATGCGCAAATACATTCAAGATATGATAAAGACTCTAAAACAGAAGGTTTCTATGATAAACTGACTGATTTAGATAAGATTTTGATAGGTACTGATGAAAAGGTGATTAAAAATTGTATGGATATTTATTAGAAATTAAACTAGAAGAAGAACAAGTTAAAGAAACAATGATTGCTTGGGGGAAGAATTTTGGATATGGGATTGATCTAGAGAAATGGCAAAAATTGTGGTCTCAAAATTATAAAATGACAATGTCAACAGCATATAAAGAAAATTTGTATAAGATGTTTTACAGGTGGCATTTTTCCCCAACAAGAATAGCAAGAATGTTCAAGAACAAATCTGGAAAATGTTGGAAATGTCATCAGACACCTGGCTCATATTACCATATGTGGTGCACTTGTGCATATGCTAAAAAATATTGGACTAAAATCCACATGTGGTTGGAAAAAATGACAAAAAAGAATATAGATTTGAGACCAGAGATATTTTTATTGGGAATTTTACCTGAAATATATAGTAAAGAATTGAAATATCTGATTGTAAATGTATTAACAGTGGCTAGGATTGTATTTGCTAAAAACTGGAAAAACGAGAAAATACCGTCACAGGAGGAAACCATTAAGAAAATATTGGAATGTGCTGAAATGAGTAGATTGACATTTGAAATCAGAGAACAAGATGATAAACAATTTTATAAAATTGGGGATCTATTCTATCAATGGTTAGACAATAAAACATGGTAATGAAATATGTAGATGCTTAGAAAATAATAAATATATAAAGATGTATTCTTTTCTTATTATATCTACAAAATGATTGTAGGATAGATTTGAGATGATAATATGAACTGTCATAAAAGAAATTAAGTAAAATATGATTATTTCGTAAAACATGAATGAATAAAAGTATAGTCAAATGATTGATTAACAATTATATTAATGTATTTAATATTTGATTGAAAATATGAGAATATATACAATGTAATTGTAATTGAAGACTACGAAATGGAAGCACAAAACAATTTGTAAACCAACCGGCACACTGTATGTATATATCTGGAAGATGGCTTGATGTTTTTATGTTTTGTTTGTCTATGTTCGTCTTAAAAACCAATAAAATTTAAAAAGAAAAAAGAAAAAAAAAGATTTAATATATTCAAGTTACATCAAAAAGGATTATTTGTACCAACTCCCCCCCCCCACTTCTTCTTCCATTGAAGAATGGCAGATACACGGATCTGACACATACAAATAAACATCAGTACAATTCTTATTTCTCTCTAATACATTTGATAGTGATTTAAGTAACTCATAACAGATATTGAATGGCAAATATTCCTCATCCCTATCAACTAAATATTATTTATATTATATATTATCTAATAGTCTATTGTTATTATTGGATTATAACTGTGTTATTTTGTAAGTAAGTCCATTATATTGTTTATTCAATGAAAAGAAGAAATAAAACTAATATTTTATAAATTCCTGTCATTAGATATATATGTAGTAATATGTTTCCTAAGTTCATTTATTTTATACGTTCTTTTTCTTACGGTCTATCCAGTTGTACCATTTATCCCAAATCAAATAAAATTCAGAATCATCTTTTCCTTTTAGTTTTAGTGTGAGCCTCTCCATTTCGGTACATTCATAAATCTTCTGAATAATAATATGTATAGATGGTAAGATGGGCATTTTCCAGTATTGTGCCAGTGAGATTCGTGCTGCTGTTAGTATATGAATGACCAAGTACCTTACTTTGAGAGGATACTCCTGTCACTTTTGCAATCTTTTCCTACGCAGTCAACATAAATCAGCACTGATTTACACTGGCTGGGAGGAAAGGATTGCAATGGATCAAAATAGGCACAACTTCTTAGCTCTGCCAGTGCTAGTTTTATACTAGTCTTAGGCTGGCAGAACTAAGAAATCAAATTGGTTTTATTTGCAGATGACTTTCTTTTATTTATTTCTAAACCTCATACTATTGTCCCGGTGTTGATGTAAAAGATAACTGGTCCAAATTGGAGGTGGTTCCTTAAAAATCTGGTTACCCATTCAGCTGAGGAATATCAGTTCCTTAATTGTGCTAATTCCATTAAATACCTAAGTATATGTATATCAAAAGGTATAACTAAGTTAGTAACATGTGACTTTGGGCTAGTAATTCTCTCTCAGCTTAACCCATCTCACAGGGTTGTTGTTGTGCAGAAAATAGGATATGTCGAATATGTTCAATGCCTTAAATTATTGTAAAAATAATAAGGGTGGGATACAAAATAAATAAAAATAAATAAAATATAGAGATAGGTTTCTTGCACTATTGACAGATAAATATCATTAAAACTTATTCTTTGGGAAAAGAAGAATATTCAAAATTACAGATTAACAAAGTTGGAAAGGACCTTGTAGGTCAGGTTCCGGCTCGCGAGGCCATCCTGGAAAATGTAAGGGGCCAGACCACGGCGCTTTAGCCCTATCTACCCAATGTGAAGAGGAAACATTGGGCCAGCGTGGCTTCAGCACAGTCTACCCAATGCAAAGAGGAAACATGCCAGCAGTTTGGGGAGTGGTGTCAAGGTGGCCACACCCAGCTAGTCAGCCACACCCAGTGAGTGGTGTCAAGCTGGCCACACCCACCCAGTGGTCATGCCCAGCCAGTCAGCCATGCTAGTCTCTTCTTGAAAGCTTCCAGTGAGGAAGCTCCCACAACTTCTGAAGGCAAGCTGTTCCATTGGTTGAATGTTTTCACTATCAGAAAATTTCTCCTTATTTCCATGTTGAATCTCTCTTTGATCAGCTTCCATGCATTATTCCTTATTTGGAAAATAGCTTGAACCTCTCCTCTCTGTGGCAGCCCCTCAAATATTGGAACACTGCTATCATATTATTTCCAGATTTATTTATATACTGAGAGAAATTCAGTGTATATATCTGAAAATAAATATTAAAAAAAGAACCTATTGTTTGCTTAGAACATTTTCTGGATCTATATCATCATGCTTACCTGTTGTGAAATATTAGATCCTGAAAGTCAACAATTAATGTTAATTTTCCAATTTGGACAACTTTGGAATATATTTACCCATGTTTCCCCCCAAAAAGAAATTTTCTTTTGACTTACGAAATAAGTGCTCTGCCTTAGTTTTGGGAAGGTCTTATTTCCCCCCCCCCCCCCATATACCGTTATGAGGCAGGGGAGGCATTCCAGCTTCCCAAATGGTCTCAGAAGGCCATCCCAGCATCCACAAAACAGATGGTTCGTGGGTGCCACTCAAGCTACGGCCTCCAGCAAGCATGGCTGTTTTTGCAGCCGATTGCAGCCACAAAAACAGCAGGAGGCCAAGTGACATGCCACACAGGCCTTGCGCCCTCCTTATCTAACGTTGACAGTCACAGCAGGCAATTCCATCCACAAAACAACTGCCTCATGGGTGCTGCTCTGGCCGCTGCCTCCAGAAAGCATGGCCACTTTTGCAGCTGATTGCAGCTGCAAAAGCAGCAGGAGGCTAAGCGACACACCCCACACATCTCACACCTTGTGCTGGCCTTCTGAACAGTGATGGGATTCAATTTTTTTTACTACTGGTTCTGTGGGCATGGCTAGCTGGGCGTGGCTAGGTGGACGTGGCTAGGTGAGATGACATGCTTATTTACACGGAGACTAGAGACGAACATGTGAAACTGGTACGCTCCGTGCTGCACAAACTGCGAGCTGCCAAATTGTACGCCAAACTGTCCAAATGTGAGTTCCATCAAGAAATAATTGACTACCTAGGATATCGTATCTCACACGAGGGCATCGAGATGGACCCAGAGAAGGTGCGAGCTGTATTGGACTGGGCCCCACCGAGAACCCGAAAACAGCTTCAAAGTTTTCTCGGATTTGCTAACTTTTACCGGCAATTCATCCCGTCTTTCGCTAAAATAGCCATTCCCATCACCAATATCC
The DNA here is from genome assembly GCF_049901735.1 of Notechis scutatus. Lineage (NCBI taxonomy): Eukaryota > Metazoa > Chordata > Lepidosauria > Squamata > Elapidae > Notechis > Notechis scutatus. The sequence continues at coordinate 64,316,350 of NC_142013.1, read as the reverse complement.
TAAAGACAAAGGGGGAAACGAAACCAAAGCCCGGCCAACCGTTGAATTGGTCCATGGAATGCCAAGCCGCTTTTGAAAAGCTAAAGCGACTGTTTGCTGCGGAACCAGTGCTGAAACACCCGGATATGGATGCCCCTTTCGTGATCCAAGCCGATGCGAGTGATGTGGCTGTTGGGGCTGTCTTACTTCAATTAAACGAGAAGGAGACACTACAACCTTGCGCCTACACCTCCCGTAAGTTGACTGACACTGAAAGGAGATGGGCTGTTTGGGAGAAGGAAACTTTTGCAGTCCGTTGGGCCCTACTAACTTGGAGACATTTCTTGGAAGGAGCGAAACACCCATTTGAGGTATGGACTGACCATAAGAATCTGGAGGCCTTAAAAACACCTCGGAAGTTATCCCCTAAGCAAGTTAGGTGGGCTCAGTATTTCAAATGATTCAATTTCTCTTTGAAGTACATCCCAGGAGGAAAATTTTTTATGGCAGATGCTTTATCTAGAATGCCTCAATACAATAGTGTTCGTCAAGAAGTGATAAGGCCGATCGTGTCAACCACACAGCTGGCTGCCCCAGTGGTCACCAGAGTGCAAAAGAGGAAGCAAGAGACGGATCTGTCCAGTGACTTGATGGAACAATTTAAGGAGGCCCTGAAAATGGATGAGTGGTTTCTGGCAAATGCGAATAACTGCACCGTTCGAGATGGTTTAGCCTGGGTAGGTGCGAAATTGTATGTACCACAGACCTTGAGAAGCCAAGTGTTACAACAAACTCATGACTCCAAGGCAGCTGTTCACTTTGGGTTTGTGAAGACCCTACACCTGGTGAAACGGCAGTTCTGGTGGCCTTCATTGAAAAAGGACATTGAGACTTATGTAGCAAGCTGGCCAGGCCAACTGCTCCTTGGAAGAAAATCTCCATGGACTTTATAGTAGACTTACCCGAGAGCACTGGGCACACAGTCATCTGGGTGGTGACCGATTTGTTCTCCAAACAAGCACACTTCATATCTTGCTCCAAGATTCCCTCGGCGAAGTCGCTGGCTAGACTCTTCATTATACATGTCTATAGACTGCATGGTGTCCCTGAGCGTGTAGTTTCTGTTCGAGGGGTTCAATTTACCTCGAACTTCTGGAGGGAATTTTTGAAGTTAATAGGGGCTTAAGCTCCACCCACCATCCCCAAACTAATGGGGCCTTTGAGAGAACTAACGGGGTGCTGGAGCAATATCTCAGGTGTTACATAAATTATCAGCAGGACAACTGGGCGTACTTGCTGCCTTTTGCGGAGGTGGCATATAACAACTCTGTCCACAGCAGTACTGGGTTTACTCCCTTCAAAGTGGCCACAGGGCAAGATTTTGTGCCCATACCTGAACTTCCTCATGAAAGACCCAATGTCCAGTCATTGGACGACTGGATATCTCAACTTCAACTCAATTGGCCGGTTGCTCGTAAAGCTTTGGACGAGGCGCACCAGTCTCATAAAAAATTTGCCGACAGGAAGAGAACCCCACAGAAGTCTTATCAAGTAGGCGACAAAGTATTCCTCTCAACCAAATATTTACAGACCACCCAGAAATCGAAGAAGTTGGGTCCTAAGTATGTGGGCCCTTTCCCTATTGAGCGGATTGTGAATCCTGTGACTGTTCAGTTAACTCTACCAAAAACTCTTCATCGAATCCATCCGGTTTTCCACATTAGCTTGTTGAAACCCGAGCATACCTGTACATTGAGACCAACCCAGACTGATCACCCCGTACCATTGTTGATTGAGGGTGAACAACATTTCGAGATTAAAGAGATTTTGGACTCTCGGAAAGGGAGGGGTCGTCTCCAATATCTTGTAGCCTGGAAACATTTTCCTCCATCCTATGCCGAGTGGGTAAATGAGAAAGACATTAGGGCTCCTGAACTGATCAAGAACTTTTATGCTAAGTACCCTGATAAACCATAGAAATGTGTGAAATCGTTAACATATTTTTATGTTATTCTCTCTTACAGGGACTAATGTCCTTTTTCTAGGGGGTCCGAATGTCAGCCTCAAGATATCTTCTACATCTTTTCTGCATCTTATCTGCTGCATCTTCTCCGCTGCTATGCTCATTTCTTTCGGCTGTCATTAGCAACGGGGGGAGGGGGGACTTGGAGGGGAAGAAAGCTGGAGGTGTTACATTCTTGTGTGTGGGTAAGAAAGGGGAGGGAGTGTATAAATTCCTGTCTTTAACTTTCTATTTTCTTGCTAGCTTTCTTACCCTTTGCGCAGCTGCGAAGTTTTATCAAAATATGTCAAGGTCAACGGACAGAGGCCTCATTACCACCCGAAGATGCCCACATGATCATATTCAGAACTTTTAATTGGAAGAGTCTTTTGGACTTTGGGGGGTGGGAACAATTCCATTCCTTTGTATATGTGATCTGCGCGCCAATTCCTCAGATTCGGAATTCAATCTGTAGCTTCCACTTTGATTTCCAGTAAAAGGAGAACTTTGCTCTAATTCATGGAGTCTGAGTATATCTTTCTTGGATCTTGAAGGGAGCACACACTGACACCTAGCCTGAAGCTACGTATGGTGGCCGGGGATGGACAAGGAGATAGAAACTTGGGTCACCACTTGTACACCCTGCCAAGAATCCAGGCCATCACCCCCAGCTGCGAAACCCAGGAAATGGGAGACACCTACAACACCATGGGGCCAAATACATGTCGACTTTGCTGGGCCCTGCCAGGGACAGACATTCCTGATAGTTGTCGACATGTACTCGAAGTGGCTGGAAGTAATTCTAATGCAATCCACCACATCGGAGGTAACAATAAAGGCACTCAGGCACCTATTCACCACCCATGGACTACCAGATGTCCTTGTCTCAGATAACGGCCTGCAGTTCAACTCAAAACCATTTGAGGCCTTCCTAGCCGAACTAGGGATCAGACACGCACTATCAGCACCTGCTCACCTGGCCACGAACGGCCAAGTGGAGATAATGGTTCGGTCCACTAAGGAAACACTACAGCGTATGGGCCAAGAGAACTGGCAGGAGAGGATTGACAGAATGCTCCTAGCCCAGCACATCACACCCCACACTACAACACAACGCAGCCCAGCAGAACTGTTAATGGGTCGGTGGCTGCACACTGTACTAGACCGGGTCCATCCAAACTACAGCACAGAAACACCCCCAGACTCCCCAGGGAAATGCAGACAATTCACCATAGGTGACCCGGTCTACGCACACAGTTACACTGGGGGACCAACATGGGTGCCAGCGAGGGTAGTCGAAAACACAGGGCCATGGTCCTACAGAGAAGAGACGGAGGAAGGGAAGCTATGGGAGCGACACATCAATCAACTATGAGGCCAGGTCCCAAGCACAAACAACCATCCAAACACCTGACACGCAACAACTGAACAACACAGGCCACAAACACCAACCCCGCAGACACAAACCCTGGAACAAAAACAGAGACACTTATCTTGCAAAGAAAGAGTCCTGTGGGGTCCTTCTGAGGCCTCAGCCTTGACGGTCCCTGCCACAACAGTAACAAGTTTCGAGATGGTTCCACTGGTGGGGACCAGTGGGTCCCCATCAGCTTGGGCTGCTGCCCAAGGAAAAAGTGAGGTGTGCAGGTCCAGTCACACCCATCAAAGCCCCACCTACGTATGTGATTACATACGGTAGGTGGGCGCTGATTGGAGGAACCATAACGAAGAGGGGAGGGGTGTTATATATGACCAAATATGGCCAAAGAGTGGAGTCAGCTAATAGACTCCACTCATTGGCCCAGCCGCTGGCAGGAAAAACGAAGTCCTGTCAGTGGCTGAAGCTTTGGACAGCACCAGCTATAAAAACCGGTGCCTGCCACAGCTGAGTGGCTTTTTCTGAACTGATTTAAAATAAAGGCTGCTTACCAGTTCATTGTGTGCTGCCTCTCATTTCCCGTGCAGACTCATCAAACAAATTTGACCTCCCAACTCTCTCCTTAGAAAAAAAGTGACCGATCCATTCATTCAGAGGAAAGCTTCTTTTCATGGTGGGGGGAGGGGGATTCCCCTCCCCATCACTCCTGCTGGGTACAGCCAAAGCCTGAAGGTCTGAGAGGGACCCGGACTCCCCGCATATTCCCTGGCTTCCCCTCGCTTGCTCATTCCAACCTCCTCCACCTCTCCATGGAGCCTCCCCACAACTCCGACGCCCAGCCCGGTGCTTCTTCCCTCCTTGCCCGGCTCGACAGTTTCACCATCTCTGCCTCATTGCCATCGTCCAGCTCTACACCTCCCTTCGGGGCTCCCTCTAGAGAGGAGATGATCCTTGCATCCCTCTTCCTCCACCAACCTTCAGCTCTTTCTTCGGTTCTGGGCAGCAGCCCCTCCAAGGCAAGCCTGGGACTCTCAGGGCCCCAGGAGCCTTGCTCCTCAAATGAGCAGCTGCCCACCTGGCACCTAGTTTTTCTGTGCTTTGGCACTCATTGAGGAACGTTTCCCCATGCATGGGCACCCCCTCCATACAGCCACCAGTCACAAGAGGGGACAATGCGAGGCTGACGCCTTTAAGAAAATAACAAACATCCTAACATCCAACAGTGTCCTCATTCAATACAGCGAGATACTAACACTCAGATGCGATGCCTCCCCTTACGGAATCTGAGTTGTCCTCAGCCACAAACTACCCATGGGACAGAAGCCCCCATCACATATTATTCCAAAACACTGTCCAAACCACAACAAAACTATAGCCAAATCGACAAGGAAATGCTCGCCACAGTCACAGGAGTCAAGCACTTCCACGAGTACCTCTACGGAAGGCAATTCGACTTAAGTACTGACCACAAACCTTGCTGCATCCTTGCCAGGGATAAACCCACACTGAACATCCTCTCACTCAGGATGTTAAGATGGACCGTATTCCTGGCCGCATACAGTTAATGGCTTATCCACTGACCAGGAAAAGACATTTCCAATGCTGACGAACTGAGCCACTGTCCCCTCCCAGACTTCACTGAAGACCGGGCGCCATCCACCACAGTACTCCTAGTGGAAGACCTACGGCCCAGACTGATGATGTCAATGGAGATTGCGAGACTCACAGCTCATGACAAAACCATGGTGCAGATTTTAAACTGGGTTTGGAGGGGATGGCCGGAAACTATAGAAGGGGATGAATTTAAGCCATTTAAAAACAGACAGGCTGAACTGTCAGTAATCAAGGGCTGCATATTGTGGGGGCAGTGAGTGATCATCCCCCCACCGCTAAGAACTAGGGTACTGACATTGCTGCATGAGGGTCACCCAGGGATCGTCTGCATGAAAGCCCTTGCCAGAAGCTATGTGTGGTGGCTGGGGCTAGACTAGAGGTTGAGGCATGGGTGGCCACCTGCCCCATGTCAAGAAACCCAACCAGCACCCCCAGCGGCAAGCCCTAGGAAGTGGGAGACACCCACAGCCCCTTGGGCCCGGGTACACATCAACTTCACTGGACCCTACCAAAGACAAACTTTCCTAATAGTGGTGGATGTGTACTCTCAGTGGTTGGAAGTGATTCTTATGAAATCTACCACTACCGAGGCCACCATAAGAGCCCTCCAGAGACTGCTCTCCACCCATGGGTTACTGGATATCCTAGTGTCCAACAATGGGCCGCAGTTCACATCGCAGCCATTTGAGGGGTTCCTAGCAGGATTGGGAATAAGACACACACTATCCGCACCCAGCCACCAACGGGCAAGTGGAGAGAATGATCAGAATGACCAAAGAAACCCTCAAAAGGATGGGCTGGGGGAACTGGCAAGAAAGGATTGAAAGAATGCTATTGACCCAACACATCACAACCCATGCGACAACACACCGCTGCCCGACTACTAATGGGCTGAAGGCTTAGGTCGACCCTAGACAGAATCCATCCTAACTATAGCAACGAGACTCCCGTAGATTCAACAGGAAAGTGCAGGCCCTTTACCATAGGGGACCTGGTCTATGCACACAATTATACAGGGGGGCAACCTGGGTGCTGGCCAAAGTTGTAGGAGTCACCGGGCCCAGATCATACAGGGTGGAAAGAGAAGAGGGAAGAGTGTGGGAAAGACATGTTGACCAAATCAGAGGCCGGGTCCCTGTCACAGACAACCAGCCAGAAGCCCGACATCCACAAACAGAACAGTCCCTGACAGAGGCCCTAACCACAGAACACACTGAAGGAAATGACCACCTAGTCTCCAACCCAAATAGAACACGGGAACACTTAGCTTTAGAAGAAGAGGTCCCACGATGTACTTCTGAGGCCTCTGGCTCAACAGGCCCTACCACGTCACGAGATGACTTCAAGACTGTTCCACAGGCAGGGACTGGAACAACGGCAGATCCATCCACATGGGCCGCCACCTCAGGAACAAGTGAGGTGCGTAGGTCCAGTCACACCCCAGGAAGCCCCACCTACCTACGCGACTATGTAAGGTACGCAAGTGCAAATTGGATGGACAGTAACTAAGAGGGGAGGGGTGTTACGTATTGCCATATATGGTCACAGGAGTGGAGTCTGCTGCCAGGCTCTGCTCATTAGATCAGCCACTGACAGGACTTTATTTCTCCCACTACAAATGCCAGCGCCAGCCACGCCTGAGCAGCTTTTTGCTTAAATCACCTAAATAAAAGTTTTACCTGCTCCTGCTGTGTCCTGCCTCTTCACTCTGTGGGCCCACTTAACAGTTTTGCTTTTGGAATTTTAAAGTTCCTGAAGATGCCTGCTTTTATTGGGTCCATTAGTTGGGAAGTTGATATGTCCTTTATCTATATGTGTTTGTTTTTGCAGTATTATGTTTGCATTTAATATTATAGTTTATATTTTGAAGCTGTATTAAGATTTCATGAAGTCTTAAGATGTCTTAAGATTCTTATTTAAAATGAGTAGAGTAGCAACAAGAATGAGAAATTTATACCCACATTTTTGTCCTCACGTGCACTTTCTACTTTGCCAAAGTGGTTGCTACAGTTGTATAATAAAAGCAATTCTGGATAGCAACTGGAAGTTTTTTGCACATGCACATATGAGCACAGTTCTGAACCAGCATGCCAAAGCTAGTTTGAATTCCAACTTGAAAGCAAGATGTTTCCCATCTGCAGTTGCCGGCAGGTGTAATTAAATGTGGTCTTTCAAGCCACTCAGGCACTGTATCATTTCCCAAAGATTAAAATCACCCCTTTACATTTCGCTTAGAAATGCACGAGAACTAGTACAACTGGTGCTTTGTAGATATCACATGAATCAACAGCACAATCTCCTCTCTAAAAATTGGATGGTGATAAAATGGTGTTAAAGGGAGATTAATCCTCTCTAGATTCTCTGAGAAACTGGAAAAATCTGGAAAAAATGGAGCTGACTTAGGTGTTTCTATGTCACTCTCTACAATCACTAGCATCCTTTTGCAGTACAACTGGAGTATAGACCTTGTTTATTATCTGTTGCTTTCTTCTACTCCACTCAGTGATGCTGCTCCACAATCATTGTTAATTAGATTATTTCTGGGCTGTTTCAGCTTTTTTTTTTTTCCAGAAGAAGAGAAGGCAACTTTACAGGTGACAAATTTTTGCCATTCCAAACATTTACCTACGCTTCCTGTCCTTGCCCACTCACATTAGGCAAACTGATAGGTGGCTGTTTTCCTGTGACAGCTGTTGTAAGGTAGGAAGAAAAACAAAGTCAGAGAATCCACCAATTGCTTTATTTGACTTGTTCTCCATTAGAACAATCAGGACAGCACCAGTCACCAATTCTCATGATTTGAGAAGAATAAGGCTAAATAATTGGGGAAATAAATTTGAGGTCAAAATGTTTTTTCTGCTTGTTCAAGGACAGATCAATAGAGCTTTAACACAGCCATCTAGCTGTGCCTATAGTGACACATCAAAATTAATAAACATAGCAACTATTCACACAAAAAAATCTTATCCTCTGTCTGGGAACATGAGGTGCCTAAATCAGAGTCATATTTACTTTCTCATCCCCAAAATACAAAAAACACATTGGCTTTAAGTTATGCTGATTTTCAAATATGAATGCTTATGCCACAGAACCCTTGCTTAACAGTTAATTTTGTCCTGTACTTAACCTTGATAAATAAGAAGGACACAATCTGTTCTTTGTAGCATCTGTATTTAGGTAATACCAGAGTGAACAACACTGGAGTAGCAAGGTCACAGCATTTGCCATTTGAAAGTGCATCAAAATATCAGGGAGGTGTCAGTTTGGAAGTTGAAAAATGAAATGGAAAAAAAGTCCATCCAAAGTAGGTGATATTTTGCTCACAAAACTGATAATTGTCTGGAAAATAGGATTTTATTACTTGTATTTATGGTACACAAAAAGAAAGAGCCTGAGGGTAGAATAGAAGCAAATTATATTTCTTAGGTATGTTTCTTATTGTATATTCTAAAGATCAGAATAAACAGCTTAACATGTAATGTTCCTTTATGCATTATGAAATATCACAATACTTCCTTCTGATCTGTCCTTGACAGATGAGACATTTACTAATGTCACTAATCCTGTGTAATCCATCTGCATATATCTTAAATAAGCCTTTCCAATATCCCCAAAATTAGTGACTGTAAAATAGCTTGAAGCATAAATACTATATTGGTAGTACAGTGACATCCTGTGACAGAAGCTGGATATTGCAATGATGTAAAGTGCTCTCCCCACCCCCACCCCTCCACCCCCCAAATAATTTAAAACTGGGGTATATTTAAGCTTGTGGACAGGGATTGGATTCAACCAGTGTAACAATCAGTTCAGTGAGTGTGCACTTTGTGTTTGAAAACCACCCATTTTCAGCTCTAAAACTTACTTTCTGCTGCAGCCCCGGTGAGTAAAACAGCTAAGGCACGGCAATCCGCTGTGCCATGCAAATCAGCTGGGCTGCAAAACATGGAAATAAAGGACAGACTAGGGCAGGGGCGGGTAGGCAGGGCCAACTAATTGCCGGAACTACCAGTTCACTTGAATTGGTCTGAACCAGCTGAATCCCACCCCAGCTTGTGGAATTTGTATTGTCAGTCCTAGTGTCTGGATAGTGAAGCTTTCTTCTCTGTCAATAAGATAATATACAAATGAATAATAATGGAACATTGATTTATTATCTATTAATCCTACTAATTACAGATTAACAGAGTTGGAAGGGACCATCTAGTCCAGGGGTCGCCAACCTTTTGGACCTCAGGGACCACCAAACTCATAATTTTAAATCCGGTGGACCAGAGACCCTGGGAAAATCCCCCCCAAAAAAAGTCTGCAGGAAAATTCCCCACCCCGTTTTTCTACCAATTGATCATTCTTTATTTGGGATCGCAGGATACCATCTCCAGCTCCGTTCTCAGGGGGAGGGGAGAGAAAGACTTTTGGCTTCATTCAAGGAAAGCAGCAGAAGCAGCAGAAGTCTTTCTTTCTCTCCCCCAAACCCCACCAGAAATGAGTCTTTGTGAAACTTGTTGTGCCGACGCAGCATCTTGGAAGAGGATGCCTTGTAGGGTCCCAAAAGACTCATAACTGGAGGAGTTCGGGGGAGAGAAAGAAAGACCTTTGCTGCTTTCCTTGCATGCAGCCAAAAGCAGAAGAAAAAGGAAGCTAAAAGAAGCAGCCCAGTGCCCAGGCCAGGCACGTGGGGCAAGTGGGGCAAGTTCTCCCCTCCGCCCTTTCCCCCTTCCCCTCACTACCTTGTGTTGTTCACAATGCAAGCGACACAAGCCTTGTGTTCCTGTGCAGCCTGGATTAATTGCTTTGGGGGGTGCTTTGGGGATGACATTTCTCTGTGGACCACCAAAATTTTCTCGTGCACCACCAGTGGTCCTTGGCCCACTGGTTGGCAACCACTGATCTAGTCCAATCTCCTGCCCAAGCAGGAGACCCTACACCATTTCTGACAAATGGCAGTCCAATTTCTTCTTGAAAGCCTCCAGTGATGAAGCTCCCACAACTTCTGAAGGCAGGCTGTTCCATTGGTTGATTGTTCTCACTGTCAGAAAATTTCTCCTTATTTCTAGGTTGAATCTCTCCTTGATCAGTTTCCATCCATTATTCTTTTGTCTGGCCTACAGGCGCTTTAGAAAATAGCTTGACTTCTTCCTCTCTGTGGCAGCCCCTCAAGTATTGAAACACTGCTATCATGTCTCCCCTGGTCCTTCTTTTCATTAAACTAGCTATGCCCAGTTCCTGTAACAGTTCTTCATATGTTTTAGTCTCCAGTCCCCTAATCATCCTGGTTGCTCCTCTCTGCACTTTTTCTAGAATCTGAACATCTTCTTTTATTGTGTGATGACCAAACTGGATGCAGTATTCTAGATGTGATCTTACTAAGGCTTTATAGAGTGGTATTAATACCTCCCTTGATCTTGATTGTATCCCTCTGTTAATGCAGCTTAGGATTGCATTGGCTTTTTTGGCTGCCGCTGCACACTGCTGGCTCATATTTAGCTGGTTGTCCAACTAAGACTCCAAAATCCCTCTCACAGTTACTGCTATTGAGCCTGGTTTCACCCAGTCTATATGTGTACTTTTGGCTTTTCTTGCTTAAGTGTAAGAGTTTACTTTTCTCTACATTGAATTTCATTTTGTTAGATAAGGCCTAGTGTTCAAGTCTGTCAAATCCATCTGGCTTTTGAGCCTATCATCTAGGGCAGGGATGTCAAACTCAATTTCATTGAGGGCAGTATCAGGGTTGTGGTGGACCTGGGGGGGGGGGGCAGGGAGGGCAAGGCCATGGTGGGCGTGACCATGGTGGGCAGGGCCATGCTAGGAGTGGCCAGTTTGACATCACTCATGTCAAGGGTTTCTATAGTGGCCTGGGCGGAGCTGGGGGGAACTTTCCTTCCTTCCTTCCTTCCTCCCTCCCTCCTTCCTTCCTTTTCCCTTATCTTCTTTTTCCTTCCCTCCTCCCTCTCCTTTCTTTCTTCTTCCTTGTTCTCTTTCCTTCTTTTTCTTTTTCTTTCCTCTTTCCCTTTCTCCTTTCCTGTCCCTTCTTGGATGCTCAAATGTAAAGGGGGAAACATTTCTTGATGCCTCCTGCCCCTGTGATCAAATGCCACTTTTGCTAGTAGTTAAAAGACTGAAAATAAACCAGGCTACACACAGGCAGACTTCACTACAAAGGGCTTTCTTTTGCTTCAGGGGAAAATCAGAATAAAGACACAGAAAAGCCTTCTGCTCTAGAAGTAAATTAGAAGACACAGAGAAATCTTCAGTGGAAATGGCTCTTTACTTCTGCTCCAGAAGAAACCCCCAATCAATGACATGGAGAAGCAGAAAGAGGGTGAATGACTACCACCTGCACTTTCCAATGGTTCAGCACAGTGATTCCCTTCCAAATTGGACCTATGACTTTCTGCTTCTAAGAAAGTGGGAAGAAAGGTGGGGGAGAAGAGACAATTCTAAGCCTTCCAGCAAAACAAATTGAAGCCCAGCAGTCTTAGAAATGGTACAAAGGAGAGGGATTCCTTTGGAGACATGGAATTTGCTTAAGAGATGAATGATATCTTTTCCTTCCTCTTCCTCCCCTTCCCCTTCCCCTTCCCCCATTCCAAGTCAGCAGCAGTCTTGGAAAAGTGCAAAGGAGAGGGATTCCTTTGGAGAAAAAGCCTTGCTTAAGAGAGGAATGGTAACTTCTCCCATTTCTCTTCCCTCAATCCAAGCCAGGTCAAAGCATGCTTGGTGTCAGTCTGTGCTCCATTCAAAATCCAAGAAAGAAATACTCAGACTCCATAGGTTAGAGCAAAGTTTTTTCTTTTACTGAAAATCAAAGTGGAAGCTACAGGTTGAATTCTGAATCTAAAGAATTTGGAAAACTTCCGGTTTGTCGGTTTCGCCAGCGGCAGGGATTCGCGATCCTGCGCGATCCCTGCGGCGCTAGCCGTCTTGGTGCCTCCGATCCTGACGGATCTGGAGGCTAAGGCTGTCCCGCAGAGGCAGCCGAAGACAGGGGGAGCTGGTGAGGGGTTTGGGGGTGTTGCAGACCCCCTCCCCAGCTGGCAAAACCCCCTTTTCTCTAGGCGGTCGAGCGGCGGTCTGTAATGGCCGTCACAAAGAAGCCGGCAGCTGGGTAAGACTGAGCAGGAGGAAGAGGGGAGAAAGTTTCCAAGAGAAAGTTTTTTTGGCTGACCCAGGACCTTAAGAGACGTTTAATCCTGAAAACTATGACTTCTTGAATGATACTTTGTTTCCAGAGGAGAATTTCAAGCGGCAAAACTGAGGTGCTGAAAGGGAAAGTTTTACTCTCCTTCCCTATGGAATCAACAATTTGCTATTGAGAAACCTGTTATTTTTTATAAAAGGTAAAAACTTGGCTTCTTGTTATAAGTGGGAAGGGAGAGGACAAATATATATATATATATATATATATATATATATATATATATATTTTATATTGTATATATATATATATATATTGTGTCTGTCTGTATATATTTAGTGGTTTCAGATTTAAATTTGGGCAGTTGTGCCAGAATGGTTTTTCTTCATCCTGATTGGTTGGGAGTCTTGGTCTGTGTTTATTGGTCTCGGAGTTTGCTGTGTTCTGCTTGATGGTGTCTCTGATATCTTCTGTCTGTTTTTGGCTCTTTTTGTATCTTGATTGGCTGGCCATTGTGTTACTTTAATGGAGGCCATTGTGCAGTTCTTTTAAAGTTAGTTAGGAAGCGTTTCAGCAGAATCTCTGTTTCTGCCAGGTGTTTGCCTGGCTTGTGGTGTGGAGATTATTTTGTTTGTGAGTGCAGGCTTCAAATGATTGACAGCCTGGTATATATATCTTGCTAAAGATTTTACTGGAGTACTACACAGAGGACTGCCTTCAAAACAGACAGAAAAATAGCAGCCATCCTTAGCAACCCCAAAGATAAAATTTGAAACCAAGGCATATAGAGTCCCCTGTGCATCATTGACATACATTGGACAGACCAATAGAAGAATAAGTACCGCCTGGATGAACACAAAAGTGCAGTCAAAAGCTGGAACACACTTCCTCACTAGTCCAACACATGGAAGCTACAGGTCATAGCATCAACTTCAAGGCTGGCCACTATGGAAAACCCTAGCCAAAATACAGATTGAACAGAAGAGATTTCCACCAGGCTGTCAATTTTGGAAGCCTGCACTCACAAACAAAATAATCCACACACAAGCCAGGCAAACACCTGATTTTCTGGAGGAGAAAGATTTTGAGACTAAGAATTAAGAAGGCTCTAAAATACAGATTGGTTTTTTTGTTTTCCTTTGTCAAAGAGAAAGTGAGAACTTTGTGCTTTGTCTGGACTGATTGATGTCTCTGGGACTTTGGGGAATTGTTTTAACTTTTGAAACATCTTGGTTGCTTTAAGAAGAAGAACAAAGAAAAGATTTATAATGGCTTTACCTGTTGATGAACTTAGAAAGGAATATGAGAAAATAAAGAAAGAAAGCAAGGACGCTGTGAAAGAAGCCTTCCTTTTTTTTAGAAATGGCGCTTGCTATTTATCAGCAAACACAACAATAGATGGAGGAAATAGAAGAAGAAGAAGAAGAAGAAGAAGAAGAAGAAGAAGAAGAAGAAGAAGAAGAAGAAGAAGAAGAAGAAGAAGAAGAAGAAGAAGAAGAAGAAGAAGAAGAAGAAGAAGAAGAAGAAGAAGAAGAAGAAGAAGAAGAAGACGCCATCTTCAATGAATCTAAAAATTTAATTAAGAGAGAAAGGAGAAAGAGAGGAAGGAAAATGAAGGACTTAAGACTTAAAAAAAATTCAAGAAAGAGAAAAATAAGATGCAAAATCAACACAATGTTATTAAGCAAAAGGAAAAAGGAATACAACAGAGAGGGGAAGCTAAAAGGCGGAGGTTAGTAGAGGAGGGGTAAAAAGGCCAGATGGGATAAGAAAGGAAGGAAAAGGGAGGAAAAAGCCACAAAGGTATGAAACAAGATGGGAAAAAGGAATTTTTTTAGGGATAAAGGGTAATGTATAATTTCTTTAAAAAGAAGATTCTGCAAGGTACATAAGATGGTATTGTAGTATTTGTATTAGAAATAGAAAACTAGAATGCTATAAGAATTAATAAAAGGCTAAAATATTGAAATGTTTAGTAATGACAGATTTTAAAATCTAACAAAATATTAAAAGGAATGTTTAAAATATTGAGTTTAATTAAAAGGTTTAATTGACTATTGTCTTGATTCTACTATAAACTTATTATTGTAGCATTTGTTCTTTGAAATAGATAATTGGAATGTTATAAAATTCAACATTTAGATTTATTACCTAATTATATTAATTAGTATGGACTTATTATTTTTTCTCTTTTTAAAGGTTAGCAGGTAGAATGTACTAAGCAGAATCAGATTGGGTACTAGGCGTTATTTCAAATATTAACTTAGGGGGAGGATAGAAAGGCATCATACTCTGATCAGTGATTTCAGGAGAAATCCTTTTTTTCTTACTGTAGGGAATGAGATAAATGGATAATTTGGAAAGAATGGACAAAAAATACAAATATAATGATTTAAATTAAAATGAATTAAATAAAATAGAATTAAGAAGAATGAAAAGCGGTGAGAAGTTATATAGAAGATATAGAATGGTAAATAAGATAGGTAATGGTATATAAGATGAGCACGAATTTAATTGAAGTCCATATAAAGAGAGGTAATCTGGGGCCAAACTACTTTCTTAAAAGAAGTTTTATATTTTTGTGTTTTGTGTGTTCACGTTTGTTTGAGAATTAATAAAACCTCGGAGGAATGTTGGATGAGAATAATGGTAATTAAATCAGAGAGAAATGTAGATGATGATTATAAACTGGATAAATATAGAAAATAATAATAATAATAATGAAATACGAAAAGAGAAATAATGAGAAATTTGCTAAGAGATATTTATATGTGCATATCGAAATGGTGTAAAACAGAATTATGCTGTATAAAATATTTTACTTGACTTGTAAAATTAATAATGGAAAGAGGTTTTATGTATTCAATGGTTAATGATGGTTTGTTTGTCTTTAAAATCAATAAAATTTGTTCCAAAAAAAAAAAAAAAAGAATTTGGCGCGCAGATCACATATACAAAGGAATGGAATTGTTCCCACCCCCCAAAGTCCAAAAGACTCTTCCAATTAAAAGTTCTGAATATGAACATGTGGGCATCTTCAGGTGGTGATGAGGCCTCTGTCCGTTGACCTTGACATATTTTGATAAAACTTTGCAGCTGCGCAAAGGATAGAAAAACTAGGCAAGGAAATAGAAACTTAAGAACAGGAATTTATACTCCCCCTCCTCCTTCCCATTTACAGCATAGGGATGTAACACCTCCAGCTTTCTTCCCCTCCAATTCCCCCCTCCCCCCATTACCCCCATTACACCCATTACAGCCGAAAGATGGAGCAGTAAGAAAGATGCAAAGCAGCCCAAAAGAAGTCAGAAGGGATCATCTTGAAGGCTGACATTTGGACCCCCTAGAAAAAGGACAATTGTCCCTGTAAAAGAGAACAACATAAAATACATGTTAACAACTGCATACATTTCTATGGTTTATCAGGATACTTTATATGAAAGTCTTTCACCAGTTCAGGAGCCCTAATATCTTTCTCATTTACCCACTTGGCTTGGGATGAAGGAAAATGTTTCCAAGCTACGAGATGGCTTAGTTTGCAGGCTTGGAGAGCTTGCAAAGCATGAGCCTTGTTGGGGTGCTAGGAGGGAGAGAGGAAGAAAGTGAGGAAAAAGAAGAGGAGTAGGAAGAAGAGATAGTAGGAGGAAGTGCTGAGAAAAAGTTTTAAAAACCAAGAAAGACCAAACCAACTCAGCATAGCACAATGTCTCTTTGCAAACAAACCTGAAGCATGCAGGTGCCTCAGCTTGCAAAGGCTTGGAGCAAGCACTGAAAGCCCTTTAAGCACACACACACACAAACACACAAACACACACAAACACACACATCAAACCAAACCACAAAAAAGGCAGGATGTTGCGAAAACACATGAGGCATCCTCGAGCATCAAAACAAAAGCAAAAAACTCTAGTTGAATTGCAACGGAGCCCAGCAGTCTTGGAAAAGGTGCAAACAAGAGAGGGATTCCCTTGGTGACGCAGTGATTAAGGTGAAAGGTAGCTTCTCCCTGCCCCTATTTGCACTCCAAGAAAAAGACACACACACACTTTGGGAGGGTCCCTCTCCAATGAAACTTTGGGAAAGCCCCCGGTTTCAAGTTGGGCTGCTGCGTGCTTGTCTTGCAAAGTTGGAGAGGTGCATGAAGGGAACATGAGTCCAGTTGGAGTGCCAGGAGAGGGAGAGGAGGAAAGTGGGGAAGAAGAGGAAGAGGAGGAAGAAGAAGAGGTAGCAGGAGGAAGAGGAAGCAGGACCAGGAAGAGTGGGAGGAGGCAAAGCAGACATAGCAGAAGGAGGAGGAAGTGGAGGAATGACATGCAATTTAGCTGTTGCAAGCCAGTTGCAAGCACATGTGAGGCCGTCTTTGCACTGGGCATGAGGGCTTTGCATGTGCCAGACTTACTCTGTTTGAGGGAATGAACAAAGCCTTCAGCTGAACTACACCTTCGCACCCATGTACAGCCTGCCAGAGCTTGCTGCATCAGGGGGCCCATTGTCCCATGGAGCCTGCCTGCCTGCAAGTGGGGCATTTGCATGCAAATGGGGCACTTGGAAATGGAGCGATCTTTGAGGGCTAATCCCCTGCTGTGCCTCTATTTTCTTCAGTTCGGATAGAGCTGGGCACCCAAGCGCTGATGGCGGTGGCAGCAAGAGCCATCTGAGCAGCCATGATCCCGCGTCCCCAGCCAGCCAGCCCCGCTTGACCTACTCCCCATATGCCCGGCCAGCTGATACCTCCTCCTCCCTGCTCAAGCAGCAGTGGGCTCCATGGGACAATGGGTCTCATTCCTCCCCTGGCATGGCAAGCTCTGGTGGGCTGGATGTGGGTGTGAGAGCTTCGCTTAGTTGAAGGCTTTTTTCCTGGCACACATGTGTGAGTAGCCCACCTAGGCCACTTCCTCTGCCAGGGCATTACTTCCTCTGCCAGGGCCTTAGATCCGACCTTCACAGCTGCCCTTTAGCCAGTGAGAGACTGTCTCCTAGGCGTGAACCCAGGTGGCAGTGAGTGGGCAAGCGCTGGCGTCCTGGGTAAAAGAGAAGCACTCAGAACTTAGCCTGCAGGGCAAGACTGTCCTTGGGCCCTCTGTGCGCCCTCCACCTCCTGGATGTGAGCAAGGGAGCAGGGCTGGGGCAGCTCTCTGCCGGCTCCAGAGCAGCTCCATGGATCTAAAGCTGGCTGCATACTGGCTCGGATGGCCACCACCACATTGCAGATTGGTGCCCAGTCGGCCTGGGCCAGACTGGGCTGCCATGGCCAGTCCTTTGCTATTTTCAGGGCAGCCCTACAGGATGGATCTAACCACTTCACAAGCCAGATTCAGCCCATGGGCCTTGAGTTTGACACCCCTGATCTAGGGTATTAGCTATTCCTGCCATCTTAGTATCATCTGCAAATTTGGTAAATTCCCCTTCTATTCCCTCATCCAAGTCATTTATGAAGATATTGAAGAGTACTGGGCCTGATGGAACATTGAGGTACCCCACTGCTTACTTCCCTCCATGTAGATGTAGACCCATTAAGGACTACTCATTAAGTATGGTTTGACAGCCAGTTGCGAATCCATCTGGTGGTGGCACTATCTATCCCACTTTTTTCTAGCTTACCAAGAAGTAGATTGTGGTCAACTTTGTTGAATGTCTTGCTGAAGTCTAAGTATATTATGTCCACAGTATTTCGCTGGTCTAGTAATTGAGTCACTATGTTGAAGAATGAAATAAGATTGGTTTGGCATAGTCTGTTTTTAACAAACCTATGCTGACTGCTAGTTATTACTTTACTCATTTCTAAACGTTGGCAGATCTGGGAGGTTTCCCCCCGTATCTTCCCAGGTATTGATGTTAGGCTGATTGGTCTGTAGTTTCCTGGGTTTGTTTTGTTTCTACTGTACCATTGTTCTAAAAATCTCAATCTTCTAATCCTACTCCTATTTTGTCTTTATAACAGCTTTGTGACATAGACTAGGTAAGATGCAACTGCTGACTGAGAAGGTATGGAACTTAGCTTCAGTATCAGTTTTTCCTTAATTTGTCAAATGCCTATGTTAGGAAACAGATCCAGCATAGTTAAGATATGTTAAAATTATCTTCTATTTTCTGTTATTATATTATTTAACTATTAAGATTAATTACAATTAATTACAGGCCCAAAGGGAGCACCATAAAAACATTTATATAACCTAAGTTTAAGGACCAGCCTCCCTCCCACTTCAAAATATAAGTATGAACTCTTGAAAACTTTGTATTTCAAAAGGAATCTCTTTATTAAAGAGGGTTAAAGCAAGTCAACATTCAAAGCAGGGTCTGGGGTCCCTCAGGGCATGCAACTAAGATAAATTAGAACCCCTCCCTGCAGTCCAATGTGGATTCCACCATCTCTGAAAAAGCAGATAAGGAAAGGATCCCAGGAGTTATCTTCCGGTGCTTCAATCCACATGGCCCCCTTTCCCCTTACATCTCTTGAAGAGGTGACACTTTTCCAGGTATCTGGGGCACCAGGCAATGGTTATAAATAATGTAAAAGGTTATGCAAAGCCAATGTAAGAAATAGGATATTTAGGATACACAGAGAGGAAAAGAATTAAATGTATCAAATTCAACCCCCTCCCCTTTCTTCCATCAAAGAATGGCAAATACATGGATCTGACATATTGTCCTCCTTTAAAAAATGGGAGTTCCACCTGGAAGACATAAAGCATGTATTACAGTAAGACTTAGGATGGTTTGTGAGGGTATTTCAGGTGGAATTTCCATAACAAAGTGGGGGCTTTTATATGTTTTTGGGTTGGCCATTTGTTTTGAGAGGAGGGTAGGTGTTTCCATGCTACTAAGTATTGTGTGGAGCCATGATAAGTATGTGCGTCAAGAATATATTTAATTTCAAAATGTTGTTCCCTTTACACCATAATGAGGGTTGGAGGTGTGCAAAGAGGTGGTCTGATCTTTGAAGTGATTTCTGATTTTAGTAGACTGCAGTGAAATACTGGATGCACCTGCCTGCATCTTAGGGAGTAGGAGTTCTACAGTGATGGGGTTGATGATTCTGGTGATAGGAAATGGGCCAATGAATTTTGGTCCTAGTTTCTTAGAAGGTTGTAATTATTGTAGGAACTTTGCAGATAAGTATACATGATCTCCAATTTTGAACTGTTTGGGCTCAGTGTGTTTTTTTTGTCAGCTTGAGCTTTAAAAGCAGCTCTGGCCTCTTGTAGGGCTAGTCTGACCACTGGCCAAGTGGTTTGTAAATTGTTTATCCACTCCTTAAGGGAGGGGATGTCAGGTTCCTTGATGGGTAGCTCTGGCATGGGGTTGAATTCTTGCCCTGTGGCTACCTGGAATGGTGTGAAACCAGTGCTACTGTGTACCAAGTTATTGTAAACTACCTCAGCAAAAGGCAAAGGTCAGTCCAATTGCTCTGTTGGTAGTTAATAAAATATCTTAAATATTGTTCTAATATGCCATTGGATCTCTTCATTGAGCCATTTGTCTGAGGAATGGGCTGTGCCAGGCCCTGCAGCCCTTTGGAGCTGGATCAGTTTTTGGAATGAAAAAAAGCACTGGGAGTATCTACTCTGAATGGCTTACAATAGTTTGGGTTAAAACAAAACCAGTGGTGTTGAGACAAAATTGGAAAATATGCCACAAGGTACACTTGCAGTGTGCAGGGAGTAGGGGAGGATGATATCTATTCTTGCACTTAGGAAGCAGTGAGTAGCCATATTAGTAATGCATCAGGCAAAACATCTGGATCTATTTTATGTCACACTATCAATACAAAAGGCCCGTCATTTGAAGAATGTTCAAGTGACATGTTCAAGTGTTGAAACTCCAAAATAATGCATGGGATGACCATCTTAGGTAGAGATGAAATGAAGATGATGTGTTACAGTGAAAAGCAATTATAATGACATGGCTGGTGCTGGGGCAAGTGAGGAAGTAGATGGGAAAAACTTTTTGAGAAGTAGCTTCTGTTAAAATGACTTTTCAAATAGAGGCTTTCAACTGTCTGAGTACTGTAAATAAATAAATGAATTTTTTTTAAAGAGCAATTCTTTCATATTAGCAATCATCATGTGGCAAATGTCAAAATCATGAGCTCCTCAACTGTAACAGTAGCTCTGTCTCAGAAAAACTTTCTGGTGTTTTTTTCCTCCAAAATTCAATTACATGGCATTTTCATGCCCTCCCTTCAGTGCTGAGGACTTCTTTCCAGGGTCACCTGGATGGAAGGAAAAAGAAGCAATGAGATTTCAAACTCAGGAAGAAGGAGATTTGCACTTTTTAGTATGTGAACCAGTGGCAGTATTCAATTTTTCCCCTACTGGTTCTGTGGGCATGGCTTGGTGGAGGAGGGTCACGTGACTGAGTGGGCATGTTCAACTTGACATCACTCACGCCCATGCCCACTCAATCACATGACCCCCACCAAGCCCCCACCACAGAACCCGGTAGGAAAAAAAATTGAATTTCTATCTATCTACCTATTTTCTGCCCAGGCAGGCTTGGCCTAATCTGTCAAAGGTCTGGCCTAATCCTGCATCCCTCCCACTCTCCCTTCACCAGTCACACGTGTCACCCTGTTTCCCCTCTTTCAGAGGTCCCGGCCCCTAATCTCCCAGTTTCCTCCCCCATGACTGCCTCTTTCATTGTCCCACAGCCATGACTTTACCTTCCTCCCACAGCTGGCTGCCAGGGAAGGCAAGCCAGGACTGAGCCATTGTTGTCACTGGGCTCCCTGCTAGCCCATATCTTGCCCTTGTCATGAGATGCCACATGTTTTTTTTGGTGCGGCTGGTGTCCAGCCACACTGAAAAAAACATGCAGTAGCTGTAGCTTCTTGCAGCGAAAATTACCAATTTCCAGCTTTGCTCCTCTTCTCAAATGTGCCACCACCACCGTGTTCTAGGTGCCGGCCATGCAGGTCCACCCCATTGAGCCTGCTGCACTGGAGGGACTTGCCCAAGCAAGTCTGAGTAGAGCGGTGCAGCAGGCAATGGGCTGCCACAGGGAGGAAGGGGTCAAGCTATTTTCTAAAGCTCCTGTAGGCCAGACAAGGAATAATGGATGGAAACTGAACAAGGAGAGATTTAACCTGGAAACAAGGAGAAACTTTCTGACAGTGAGAACAATCAACCAGTGGAACAGCTTGCCCTCAGAAGTTGTGGGAGCACCATCAGTTGAGACTTTCAAGAAGAGATTGGGCTGCCATTTGTCAGAAATGGTGTAGGGTCTCCTGCTTGGGCAGGGGGTTGGACTAGATGACCTACAAGTTCCCTTCCAACTCTGATTATCTGAGCCTGCATGGCCGGTGCCTAGAACACGGGCATGGCGGCACCTTGGAGGTTGGTAATTTTTGCTGCAAGAATAATCCAGCCACCAACTTCCAGCTTTGCTCTGCTTCTTCAATGTGCCACTACTTTCTAGGCACCGGCCACGCAGGCCCACTCCATTACCTGCTGCACCACTCCACTCAGACTTGCTTGGGCAAGTCCCTCCAGTTCAGCGGGCTCAATGGGGTGGACCTGCATGGCTGGCACCTAGAACACGTCCGCAGCAGTGCATTGGAAAAGTGGAACAAAGCCGGAGATCAGTAATTTTCTCTGCAAGAAGCCTACAGCCACCGCATCTTTTTGCCACTTCTTTGCTGGCCAGAACTGATCTAGGAGCGGTGGCTGGAGGATTCTTCTGCCAGCAAAGAGGTGGTGGCTGGAGGCTTCTTGGCAGGGGGACGGGGACATGGCAAGTCTTGGCCAGGAGTCAGAAGGCAGCTCCTGTGCACTGCCTGTCCCTTTTTGATCCCTCCTTCTGCATAGAAGTACCTTAAAGGGATAGGCTGGGGTGGCTGCCTTCTGAGCAGCAGCAAAGCAAAGGGAAGGGAGGTAGAAAAGTTCACCCAAGTCTTCTCCTCCTTCTTGGGCATACAGAGTGTGTGCAATGCATCTCACAGTACCACAGGGACTTGTCCATGTGCCGTCTCCTTGCAGAAGGTCCCGGCCTCAGCGCATGGGCTGCCAGCTCAGTTCCAGCTGGCAAGAAGCAACAGCTGGAACTCTTCACCCTGTTCTTCACACCAGGATGCACCCCATTGCCTGCTGCGCCAGAGAGTGGAAGTACTTGCCCAGGCAAGTGCCTCCAGCGCAACAGGCAATGGGGTGCGCATGCATGCCCAGTGCAAAGAACAGGGCGGTGATGGCAGTGGGGCTGAAGCTCTTTTTTGGCATGTTTGAAAAGTGGAGGCCAATAGTTTTCAGTGCAAGAAGCCTCCAGCCAGCCAGCTCAGTTCCAGATGGCAAAAGAGGCATCAGCTGGGAGGCTTCTCGCACTGAAAAAAAGCGGCAGCAGCTGCAGCATCTCACAACAAGGGGGGCGAGATGCGGGCTGACAGGGAGCTCAGTGGCTCTCAGCCCTGGCTTGCCTTCCCTGGCAGCCAGCCACAGGAGGAAGGTAAGGTCACAGCCATGGATGACGGAAGTGGTCATAGGGGAAGAAATGAGGAGATTAAGGGCCAGGGCTTCTGAAGGAAGGGAAAATGGGCGATGCATCATGCTTAAGGGAGAGCGGGTGGTGAGTGGGTGGTGAACGGGCAGTGACTCCAGGGCAAGGCCAGAGCAGGGGAATCATGCATTCCCCGAACCAGCCAAGGCCTCCAGGGCCTCAGGGAATAGTGCATCCCTGGGGCCTTGGCCCCCAACCCAAGGTGAAGGGTCAGCGAGTGGCATGCATTGCTTACCTTTGGTGAGCTGAGCTAACCGGGCATCAGCAAGGCAACTGGTGAGGCAATTAGCTAGGCCACGTGGTGAAGGCAACATATATAGGGCGGGGGTGGGTGAGGCGAGCATCAAGCAGCCAGAAAAGGTGAGCAAGCATTATAAATTAAAAGAAGAAACAGTCAAGGAGTGTATGATAATTTGGGCAAAAAATGTGGCCCCCAGTATTGAATTAGACAAGTGGGAACATATTTGGGAAATAAATTACAAACTAACTATGTCAGCCTCGTACAAAAAGAATCTCTATAAAATGTATCGTTGGCACTTGCCACCTGGAGGTTGGTTAAGATGTTCCCGAACCTCCCCCCAAACTGTTGGAAGTGTAACTGCATCCAGGGAACATACTTTCTATGTGGTGGACATGTCCATATGCCCAGAAGTTTTGGAAAAATATCAAAAATTGGATTCTAAATATAACTAAACAATTGCATTTCAAATTCCCAGAGGTTGTGGGAGGAGCTGCTGGCTGCTTGTGAAGGAAGCAGAGGGTGTGTAGAAAAAAGAGAGGCAGTTTGAATTGCTTCCATTGCATTTCAAATTCCCACAGGTTGTGGGAGGAGCTGCTGGCTGCTTGTGAAGGAAGCAGAGGGTGAGTAGAAAAAAGAGAGGCAGTTTGAATTGCTTCCATTGCATTTCAAATTCCCACAGGTTGTGGGAGGAGCTGCTGGCTGCTTGTGAAGGAAGCAGAGGGAGAGTAGAAAGGAGAAAGATAGCGACCTGCACACCTAACAGCACACAAATCATATAACTATAAACCAAGAATACCGATAAGACATTTAGGGTAAGTGCACTTGAGATTGTGATTTTATTTTATTTCAAAATGACCTTAGTTCAGTGTCATACTTTTGCTGTGTCCCAGCATAACAGATACAATGCCCTTGCTGACCTTAATAGGGACACTAAAGTGACAGGTCAAAGTAGTTGTGATAATGGTAACTTAAGTAAGCCAGGAATCATGGTCCTAGAAGAAGAACTTACTTTGGAAAGGAGAATACCAATAATACATTTTGGGTAAGTGCGCTTGAGATTGTGATTTTATTTTATTTCAAAATGACTGGCTTAGTTCAGTGTAATAATTGTTTTACAGCTGTCTTTTGCAGTACTCTTTTCAAACTTGGATATTGTCCTCTTTGTAAAAAAATTACCAGTCTACATGGACAGATTACCTATTTAGAATCTCTAATCTGTGTTCTCCAGGCAGAAATTAGGTACTCAATCCAGCCATCTATTGAGCTGCCGTGCTACTAGCCCCCACGACCACAAAGATCCTACAAGGAAAAGGGCAGTATAGACAACCGTGGGATCTGGCATGGTGAGAGCTGTGGGCCATAAACACAAAACTTTTGCTGTGTCCCAGCATAACAGATACAGTGCCCTTGCTGACCTTAATAGGGACACTAAAGTGACAGGTCAAGGTAGTTGTGATAATGGTAACTCAAGTAAGCCGGGGATCATGGTCCTAGAAGAAGAACTTACTTTGGAAAGGAGAAAGTGTGAATCAGGTATTACGCACCAGTCACACAAGAAGAGCAAGGTATCCAAAAAGAGAAGCCACCTTCTGGTTGGGGACTCAATTGTAAGGGATGTAAGTTTAGGAAAGAATACTGAAGTTTTGAAAGAGGTCAGGTGTCTACCAGGTGCTACTGCCAGCAGAGACAAGAAGCGTATTCTTAAGATAGTCAAGAATGCCAGCAAGGACTGTAATGTTGATGCTATTATACATCTTGGTACAAACAATCTGTCCCAGAAGGGTGTATTTTCTGTTCAGAAAGACTTCCAGAGCTTGGGGTATGAACTTAGTAATATGGACTGTAGGCTTATCTTTTCAGAGATTCTACCAGTATACAGGGAACAAAAAGGGAAAGGGCAGCGTGTAGCAGAGTTTAATGTGTGGCTAAAGGAATGGTGTAAAAGGGAAGGCTTTGGTTTTATTAGTTATGATGTCTGCAGCTGGTCCAATGAAAAACTGTACAAAAGAGATGGTTTGCATCCATCAAAGGAAGGGACTGAGTTACTTGGCATTAAATTCACAGATTTCCTGGATAAACATTTAAACTGAACAGCGGGGACAGAGAATTAATAGTTTCAGAACCTCTCTGTCCCCAGCAACCTAAAACTAATAAGGATACCAGTGCATGCAAAATAGATGTTTGTGCAGGTAAGATTATCAACCTTGATGCCAACCAAAACCAAGCATTTAATAGTGAGTGCCATACCATGTGCACTAATCAAACAGGTGGCAAGAAAGTAGGGACAGGCAGGCACAACACAGGTTATGTAGACAGTAAACACAGTGTCAGACATAAAGATCTCAAGTGCCTATATACAAATGCACAAAGTCTGGGGAACAAACAGGGTGAACTCGAACTATGAATACTATGAAGGTAAATATGATATAGTTGGAATAAAAGAAACTTGGTGGAATGAAACCCATGACTGGAACATACTGGAAAATACAAACTATTAAAAAAACCAGACCCCATAAAAGAGGAGGTGGAGTTGCACTGTATGTAAATGTATGTAATACAGTTGCACTGTATTGCTACAGAAATGCATGAAACCAAAGATGAAAACCTCCTAGAATGCATATGGGTGAATATAAAAGAAAAGAAGAATGACATGGCCATAGGTGTATATTATAGGCCACCCAATCAACCAGAAAAAATAGATGTCCTCTTTGCCAGCCAACTAACAAACATATGCAGGAAACACACAACAATAGTAATGGGAGACTTCAATTATCCTGATATCAATTGGAAAACTAATTCTACACCAAGTGAGAAATCAAATAAGTTCCTAACCAACCTAGCTGACAACTTTGTTGTCCAAAAGGTAGAGGGTGAAACTAGAGGGACAGTGATACTGGACTTAATTCTTACAAACAGAGAAGAGGTGATAGAGGGAGTTGAAACTGCAGGAACCTTGGGTGAGAGTGACCATATCATACTAGAATTCAACATAACACAAAGCAACAGAACATAATGACACCAGAGTCTTGGATTTTAAAAGAGCTGATTTCAATAAACTCAGAGAGAACTTGGGAAAGATTCCATGGATGAAAATCCTAAAGGGGAAAACAATTCAAGAATCTTGGGAAACTCTAAAAAGTATGATCATAGAAGCCCAGACCAGCACAATGCCACTGAGAAAGAAAAACAAGAAATCCAAGAAGAAACCAGCATGGCTGCATAAAGATCTCTCTGGCAAATTGAAAGAAAAAAAGGACAAGTACAAAAAATAGAAAGAAGGACATACAACTAAGGCAGAATATCAGCAGATAGCCAGAATCTGCAAAGACGAAGTCAGGATAGCAAAGGCTCAGAACGAACAAAGACTTGCAACAAAAGTCAAAGATAATAAAAAAAGTTTCTTCCAACATATAAATAACAAGAAAAAAATCAAGCAAACAGTTGGTCCACTAAAGAGAGAAGATGGCAAGGAAGTAACAGGCAACAGAGAGAAAGCAGAACTGCTTAACTGATTCTTTGCATCTGTCTTCACACAAAAAGAAACTATAGCTCAACCTACCAAAAACATAACTGTAAAAGACAGACCAGAAATAAAAGTTAAAATAAGCAAAAAAGAATAGTAAGAGAACACCTGCCTGATTTTGATGAAAAGAAATCACCGGGGCCTGATGGATTACATCCCAGAGTTTTAAAGGTACTGGCAGAGGTCATCTCAGAACCACTGCACCATATCTTTCAAAAATCCTGGAGCACCGGGATCCCATCTTCAAAAAAGGAAAAAAAACAGACCCAGGAAACTATAGACCGATCAGCCTAACTTCAATACCTGGGAAGATACTGGAAAAGATAATAAAAACACAGATCTGCCAACATCTAGAAACAAGTAAAGTAATAACTAGCAGTCAGCATGGGTTTGTTAAAAACAGATCATGCCAAACCAATCTTATTTAATTCTTCAACACAGTGACTAAATTAGTAGACCAGCAAAATACTGTGGATATAATATATTTAGATTTCAGAAAGGCATTTTACAAAGTAGACCACAACCTACTTCTTAGTAAGCTAGAAAAAAGTGGAATAGATAGCACCACCACTAGATGGATTCGCAACTGGCTGGCAAGCAGTACTCAACGAGTACTCCTTAATGGGTCCACATGGAGGGAAGTAAGCAGTGGGGTGCCACAAGGTTCCGTCTTAGGCCCAGTACTCTTCAATATCTTCATTAACGACTTAGATGAGGGAATAGAAGGGGAACTTACCAAATTTGCAGATAATACTAAGCTGGCAGGAGTAGCTAACATCCAAGAAGATAGGCTCAAGATCCACATGAATCTTGACAGAGTAGAACACTGGGCCATATCTAATAAAATGAAATTCAATATAGAGAAAAGTAAAGTCCTACACTTAGGCAAGAAAAACCAAAAGTACACATATAGACAAAACCCAATAGGAAAAAATATTACCTTTCATTCAGGGCTAAAATCTGGAAAAAGATAAATGACAGGGAAAGTTGCTAAATGAATTATATTTGTGTTTAAGAGTAACATTGGACTTCATCCCTGCACAGTATCTAAATCTGAGAGACACTTTAGTCAAACAGAAGCAGATTCTGAACATTGAGGGCTGATTCTGATTTATTTACTTTTTTGGATAATGAGCATATGATCAAACAAGTGTTTCTTATACTTCTATAATACATTGTAGTCATACAGTTCCTTATGCAAAAACAGGAAGAGAACTGGAAGCTTTTGCAGGTGTTAAATATATATGAGGAAATAGGTTCTTCTTCTCATGTACCTGAACTACTATGTCTAAAAAAAATTGAAAGGAACTGAAAGCTGCTAAAGGATCCAATCAATCCTCCTCCAACCTTGTACCATGGGCAAGTAAAAGAGTTACAAGGGCAGCATCCTCCCCTGCTCATTTGTCCCTCGCTCGCTTTCCACCCTCGCCCCCCCTTGAAACAGAGGGGTAATATAAATAAATTTATAGTTACGAAATAGGGCCATATAGACTGACAAGATGGAAAAACAGAATTGTTATTTTTTGGATAATGGAATCTAATGCTCTTCCTCTTTGTGTAGAGAGATAATTGTAACAAATAATGAAATAAGTATATTAGATATATTGAAATATTTTTAAGATTGGAATGTTGGCTTTTTTTGGTTTAATTATGAATGGAATAATTAATGGAATATGTGTATTAAATATATGGAAATAAATGAGATGATATAGGAGGAGAGCTGAAATGGAATTAACTTTAGGGCTTAGGATTGTTTTACTGTTTGAATGAGTAGATTAATATGTCCTTTTGGGGGGGGAATTTAATGAAATTTAAAAGGAGAAAAATCATGCAGAATCTGATTTGTATATGCTATGTAGTTTTAAAGGGATTATTAAGTTTAATGTTTTAGGTAATAATGTTAAATGTTTTAAGGAGATTTAAAAGGGGTGAAAATAAATGAATTTATAACTTAGAGGTGGTGCACTTATATTGAGATTTCAGGGGGGAGCAAATTTATAGAAGAAGTGTCCTTTTTAATTAGAATTTAAGATGAAATATACAAATGTGACAGTAAAAAGTACTAAAGTACAATGATTATGAACTTATCATAAGTAAATTAAATAATGAAATAAATATTTGGAATAATACAATAAAATAGAAAATGTATAAAAGCACTGTTAAGATAAGGAATTGGATATAAAAATTGAACATGTAACCATGGTCATATTTGTATGTATACGTGAAACCTGTAATCATGCTGTTCACTAAAAAGAGACATTAAAATATGGAAAACTGAATAAAACTTGTTTTTTAAAAAAAAGGAGTTACAAGGGCAGCTATGATGGTAGAATCATAGCTCTGCATGTGTGTTTTTATTGAATATTAAAATCCATAGAGAAAATGCAACATGCAGTTACTTTCCCAGGGGTGTCAAACTCAATTTCATTGAGAGCCACATCAGGGTTGTGTTTGACTTCAGGAGGCTAGGGGGGCATGGCCAGTGCAGGTGTGGCCAGTTCAATAACTGTTTTTGGCCACAACGGCCTCCTGCAGCCCTCTGCCAGAAAAAACGGAGCTTGAGAGGGCTCTAAGATCACTGCTGATATCTCCATTGCAGGACGGTCCCAACGGACCTAAGCCATCCCATAGAGACGGTGACTGAGAAGGGCACATCCTGTTGATTCCAGGGACATCGCAAAGTCCCTGGTAGATCCAGGAGAAGCCCTTTTTTCCCGCGGTGGAGAGGCAGCCATTAAAGCTGCTGAAGCTGGGACAGCTCCAGAACGGAAGAAAGCTGGAAGGAAAGTGTTGGTTTGGTGAGATAATTTTCTACTTATTTTTTCCTGGAGAGAACACCCTAAAAGACTAAAAATTAAATTTAAAAGTGAAGATAAAAGTACTCAAGTGGTGAGAGTAAGCACAAATTAAACCTGAAGGTTTTTTCTTTCTTTTTATTGGAACTTTGGATTTTGTAAAAACTTTTCAATTTTTAAATCTTTCCTTTTTAATTTTAATTTTTTCCTTTCAAAATAATTCTTTGGAAAAGTTTTTTTTCTCATTTTTTCTCTTTAATAATTTTAGATTCTTTTTATTTATTTTTTATTCCTGGTTTTAATATTAAGAGGGGAAGGGAAAGGAAAGGGAAATAAGTAGCGGTGCCACCTGGAGGCTTGGATACATTGTTTTCCTTTCTTTCTTGTTGATACATTTGGTATTACATTCAAAGACTGTGCTTTTCATTGAAAAGATAGTGGGAAGAGCATGTAGATTGTTTGCAGGTGCTCTTCTGTGGAACTACTGATAGCTGAAATCTGGATTTGAAATTGAAAAAAGAAGATTGAAGTGACCTTGAAAAGAGAACTGGAAATTTTGTTTTTTGATTTAGTAAAGAGCCTCGAACATATAGTGGCAGTGCTTTGCTTATTGACAGAATTGCATTTTCTCTTTCCTTTGTTTTCTACTCCCCCCCCCCCAGTTGGATTTTTATATCTGGACTTGAGTCCTTTGATGCAAGAATAAGACTACTTTTTCCCCTCCCTCCTCCCTTTGTTTTACCTTTTTAGCAAGGGGAATATACAGATTTCTCTCTTTTTAACTTTTTTCCTAATTTTTTTTATTTTTTCATCTTTTCTCCATTTTATTTTTTCATCTTTTTTTCCTTTTTTTCTACATAACTGGAGCCAATTGTATTAAGGTATTCAAGTGCCTGAAGATTTTTTCCCTTCCCTTTTTTTTTTTTTTTGCTTTTTTTTTTTTTTTTTTTTTTTACTGGAGTGGCAGTTGGCTGCTCTTGCTTTTTCTTCTCAATTTTTCTATTAAGTACTCTAAGATGAGCAGAAAGATACCAGCCTCAGCTTCTTCAATCCCGACTTCTTCTTCCTCACCATCTGGAGGACAATGATCAATCCAGGTGATGTTACAAGAGAAGGAGAAAGAAGTGACACTGCAGATGATTATGCAAGGAATTCAAAAGATACAAGTAAAAACAGATAATATTGAAAAGAGAACGGAGAATATTGAGCAAAGAACTGAAAAGACAGATGAGAAAATTTAAAATATTCAACAGATGATGATGCAATACAAGGACAGAATCAAGAAAATTGAAGAACAAGATGTATAAAGAGATAAGAAGATTGGAGATATGGATACCTAACTGAGTGAAGTGGAAAGAGATAAGGGCAGATCTCTGCAGTCATTGGGATGGGAAATTGATAGATCAGAATTCTATCTTAGATTTCAAAATATAGAAGAAGAAAAGGGTGAAAACCTTGTTGAAATGATGACAGAAATCCTGGCAGAGGCATTAGAGGTAACTAAAGAGAAGATGATGGATGGAATGGATGAGGTTTTTCGTGTCTATACAAGATATGTGATGAGAAATAAACTGCCAAGAGAAGTTCATATCAGATTTACTAAGAAAATAATAAAATCACAAATACTGCAGGCAGCAAGAGAAAAAACACTAAAGTACAAAAATAAAGAAATAGTGGTACTGAAACAGGTACCGAGAAGAGTGAGAGAGATAAGAAGAGAATATTTATTCTTGACCAAGGAGTTACTGAAGAGAGGAATAAATTACAGATGGCTGATACCAGAAGGTCTCATGTTTACCTGGCAGGAACAAAGACACAGAATTGATACAGTTGAAAAAGCTGAGTTATTCTATCTGGAATATTTTAGAGGAAGGGAGGAAGATACAGGAAAAGAAGAGTCGTTAATTGAATTTCAAGAGGAATGTACAGCAGTAATTGAAAAAGAAGAAGGAGCCTTAGGTGGTGTACCCAGAGAGCAACAAGAACCAAGATCTACTAGAGTAACAAATCCTTCTTATAAAGTCTAAAATGGATGAGAAAAAACTGATTACAATTAATATAAATGGGCTTAATTCAGCTATTAAAAGAAGAAAAATATTTCACGTTAGAAAAATTAAAATTTGATATAATCTGCCTACAAGAAGTACATATTAAAAAACAACATGATTACATATTGAAACAACAAAAATTAGGGAAATTATTTACAGCATTGACACAGTGTAAAAAGAGAGGAGTGGTGTTATACATTAGAGATACAATCCCTGCAGAACAAATATATATAGATGATGATGGAACGATTTTGATGGTGGAGATAATGGACAATAATCTAAAGATACTTTTAATAGCAATTTATGCCCCAAATGATAATCAAGAAGATTTTTACAGGAAATTACATAAGAAAATAATTGAACTGGACTATGCTAATATCTGTCTGATGGGAGATTTTAATGGAATAATAAATGACAAATTGGACTATAAAACACAAAAAACAGCAAAGAAAGCTAGAAAGACATTGCAAAAATCCTTTTTTTGAATGGTAGATGAGATAAACTTAAAAGGTGCATGGAGAGAGAGAAATGCGGAAAATAAACAATATACTTTTATTCAAATAGACATGCATCATGGTCTTAGAATAGATATGATATGGATGTCAACAGAATTGCTTTTTAACATACAAGACACTAAAATAGAAGCAAGTACCTGGGCAGATCACAATCCAATAACATTTGTATGGAAAGAACAAAAAAGGAGATCTAGATGGACTTTAAACAATACGATATTAAAGGAAAAAGACTTTAAACAGAAAAGTGAGAGAGAATTGACTTTTTTCTTTAAAGAAAATACAAAAGAGGATACATCATTACAGAACCTCTGGGACACGATGAAGGCTTATGCAAGAGGCTTGATAATGGACTATACAAGGAAAAGAAATATAAAACAGAAAAAAAAACCTTTCAAATATTGGAAGATGACTACAAGAAGTTGGAAAAAGAACTACAGAAATTTCCACCAAAAAAGGACATTAAAATTAAAATGGATATAACTAAACATAAAATGGGGCTAATGGAAAAAGAAGAAATAGCACAAAATATTAAAAATACTAAGCAGAACTATTTTGAAGATGCAAACAAACCAGGCAGATGGCTAGCATATAAATTGAGAAAGGAAAGAGACTCGATAAGGATAAATCAATTGATAAATGAACAAGGACATGTATGCTATGGAAATGTGGAGGAGAAAAAAAATATTCAAGATTACTGTTAGGAATAACATGGTTACCTAACTTAGTTTGGGTAAAATAATATATATAGACTATGATTGTGTGTGTCACTTTAAATGCAGACCATGTATTTTGGGTGCGGTTGTAAAATCACCATAAGAGGGAGCAAGAGAGCTCACTGTTTGCTGGCTTTTACTGGATTGCTGACAATGATGGATTGATGGTGATAACTGCGTATTTTTCCCTGCTATTGCTGAACGAAGAAAAGAGGTTTGATTTTCTTCATATCTCTACTGCCAAAAGAGATATATTACTGGACTGATTATTTGTGAGTTTACTGACCTCTTTTTCGACACTGGACTTTGCTAATGGATAATCCCCAGACGGACTGAACTAAGTGTATGATATATGGACTGTTTGACTATGCTAAAAACTCTAACTGGAATAAACTATTTAACTTGCACAGTGTATCTGTTTTACTGAGTGTAAACTACAACAACGTTTATCTCACATATTCTGCCTGCCTGACTACCATTGCACGTTCTGCTAGGGTGTATATCCCTAACAATTACTATGAAAAACTGTAACATCAAGAGAATGTTCACGAAGAAAGAATTCAACAATACTTACAGGAAGCAAATTTGCCTCAGATACCAAAAGATATTGAAATAATGTTAGAAAGTAACATAACAATGATGGAATTAACAGAAGCTTTAAAAAAGCAAAACATTGGGAAAGCACCAGGTCCAGACGGTTTGCCAGTGCAATTTTATAAGACATTCCAGGAAACATTGAATCTTCACTTATTAGAAATTATGAATGAAGTTATGACAAAGAAGAGAATACCCAAAACATGGTCAGAAGCATATATCACACTTGTACCGAAGGAGGACACAGACCCACAGCAAGTTAAAACATGACTTGCTGTTAGGGTGGCATGCCTTCCTCTGGTATAAGGGAACTAAAACGCAGGGGTATTTTAGAAGACATTATATTTGAGAAGCATTGTTTCTAAACTGGGAGAAGATAAAAAAGCAATATTGTTTAAAAATTCCACTATGGTTATCTACTATTGAAGCTTTTTCCTATCCAATAATATATAAAAAGGAACAAACAGTTAGGTATGGTGAGATATTAAATGAAGAGGGTGAACTTAAATCTATGCAAGCGTTGGAAGAACAAGGTGTAAAAATGAATTGGTTTTCATATTTGCAAATACAATCTAGATTTGATAAAGATGTTAAAACAGAAGGTATCTATGACAAGTTGACTGATTTAGATAAAATTTTGACAGGTACTAATGAAAAAGTAATCAAAAAACTTTATGGACATTTGCTAAAGTTTAAATTAGAGGAAGAACAAGTAAAAGAAACAATGATTGCATGGGAGAAAAATTTCGGATATGGGATTGACTTAGATAAATGGCAAAAATTGTGGTCTCAAAATTATAAAATGACAATGTCAACTGCATATAAAGAAAATTTGTATAAGATGTTTTACAGGTGGCACTTACCCACAATGAGAATTGCCAGGATGTTCAAGAATAAATTGGATAAATGTTGGAAATGTCATCAGATACCTGGTTCATATTACCACATGTGGTGGACATGCTCGGATGCAAAAAGATATTGAACTATAATCCACACATGGTTGGAAAAAATGACAAAACAACACATAGACTTTAAACCTGAGATATTTTTATTGGGAATTATACCGGAAATATATTGTAAAGAATTGAAATATTTGATTGTAAATGTTTTAACAGTGGCTAGAATTGTATTTGCTAAGAACTGGAAAAATGAAAAAATACCTATGCAGGAGGAAATTATTAAGAAAACCATGGACTGTGCTGAAATGAGTAAATTGACATTTGAAATTAGAGAACAAGAGGATAAACAATTTTATATGATATGGGATTTATTTTATCAATGGTTAGATAAAAAGACATGGTAAAGAAATAGACTACTAAGCCTTACAATAAAAGTTAATAGATTGATATAGAATACAATATAAAATATATAACCATTGGATGAATGTATAAGATTAAATCATAATGAAAATTAGAATATCTCATATAAAATGATGGAAAAATAGCCAAATGAATGTTTAATAATTGATATTATGTAAGCACAAGCTAGATCGATAAGGTGGGAATTTATATAACTTGTGAGTAATGGTAAAAAAAGGATAGCACAAAAGATTGTAACCAACTGACACACTGTATGTATATAATTGAAAGATGGTTTTATGTTTTTATGTTTTGTTCGTATGTTTGTTGTAAAAAATAAAAACTTTGTTTAAAAAAAAAACCCCAAAGATCTGTTTAAAACAGGAGTCTTCAAACTTGACACTTTAAGACTTATGGACTTCAACTCCCAGAATTCCTCTTCCAGTCATGTTAGCTCAGGAATTCTGCAAATTGAAGTCCACAAGTCTTAAACTTGCCAAGTTTGAAAGTCCTTGGTTTAAAGCAAAGATCCTAGGGTTAAGAAGGTGAGTCTGGCCCACATGAGGGGTTTTTTGTGACTATTTAGAGATATCTTAATGCCTGACCTGTGAATCCTTCCTAGTGAATTCTTTTAACAGCTCCAACACTAGTAAATGGTACCCATACATTGTGCTGTGTCCCAAAACCTAGGCAGAATCTGTCCATGTTGATGCCAGTATTGGAACTCCAGGCTAAACACTGATTTGAGAAGCAATTTCAGTTTCTCATAGTCTCAAATTGTATAACAGTTTTATTTTGGAGGTTTATTGAAAATTTAAAATGGCAGAAATTAGCCTTAGTTAAATACTGTAAGGACTATTCTTCAGGGGACAGGGAATTTTAGTAAATTTCTTAAAAGTTACATAATATTTCAACTCTTGGAGATCTGTAAGTGTTTGTGGGCCACAGTTAGTCTGCAGAATGTAATTTTCCCACACCTGTTTTAAGACTAATTATGTTCTGTGCCAATAGCACTCCATTCTTCTTTGCAAATCAGCTCCCTGATTTCTATTAGTGAAATGCATAACCCCTGGTGGTTCATCACAATCAGAACTAAACAGCTGAGAGCAGAGGTTATTTGAATCTTTATAGAAGAAATAGATAAATTGTTTTCTTGTAATCAAGCTGAAGTCTCAAGGACACTGAAAACATTTGCATTCACATCTTATGATAATCAGAAATTAAATTGAAATAATCTAAATATGGCCTACATTGCTGCAATTGCTATTAGTCTTTACAGTTTCTTTTGGCAACTTTAAGACCTGTGGACTTCAACTCCCAGAATTCTCCAGCCAGCATAGTTGCCAAGTTTGGGGACCCCTGCTTTAAAGAAATGAATGTGTAATGACTCTTGTAATGTATTTAATAGAGGTTGGACTGAAATTCACTGTGGTTTACACAAATGGGGGGGGGAATAAAACCACTTTAAGGTAATTTTGTTCCTATTTTTAACATAATGTACTCTTCAAGTAGAACAGGTTTCTGCATATAATTAATATCAACTCAGTTTAATGAATAATTCCACATTTAAATCTTATTCAATTATTTGAAACATAGTCACAACAACCAGTGGAATGGCTTGCCTCCAGAAGTTGTAGGTGCTCTCTCACCCATTTTTAAGAAAAGATTGGACAGCCATTTATCTGAAATAGTGTAGGGTCTCCTGTTTGAACAGGTGGTTGGACTACAAGACCTCCAAGATCCTTTCCAACTCTGTTATTCTATTCTATTTTTATGATATATTAATGATTAAGCTACTCAGTGTAAAATCAATATAACTGAAATTTCACCTGGAGTTTGCTTGAGTAAAGCTCATCAGAGGACTTTAACGTCACATTTTATTGGAATTAGATATACTTAGATCTTTAGCTGTAGTAGAGATAGAGGTCCTGTAGCGGGCGCGAGCAGCATACTGCTGTACCTCAAAGCCTACATGGCCTCAAATACCTACATGATCTCACTCAGCAGAACACTGTCCCTGGCTGGTACATGATCTCACCTGGCTAACATCACCAATTCCTTACTTGTATATTCTTAAGGATTGGCAGTCAGAATTTACCAATAAAAATACTGTTGCTGCTTTACCTTTTTCTGCTTATAAAAACTGTATAAAAGCAATAAACACTGCTCAGGCAGTCAGACATCTTGGCACCCTGCAAATGGCTGGTCTTTGACTCCATCAGCTGATGCCTGAACAGGGACATAACCCCCCCCAACATACTTACCATTGTCTGGAATACCCCTAGGTGCACCTCTGTCCTCTGGGTCCCCTCAGTGGTAAGTATGGGTTGCAATCTATCTCAACACCAGTATAAACATGTACAGGAACTCAGATTCCTGTTACACAAGTCAGGCATTACAGCGCCTGAGGCAGACATAACAAAGCTGGTAGAGGAGGTAGGGAAACATTATCCCTGGTATCCTGAGCGTGGGACACTCCGGTTAAGGGGTTGTATAAAGATAGGTCATACTTTATATCTTGAACCCCAGGCTCCAGTTCAAATATTACATTGATGGTATCAATGCCGTCAAGCAGTGGAAAAATTTGGCTCTGATGCTTCAGCAGGATAACAATTGACTACAAGCCCCCACCTGATTACGATCAGGTAAAAATTGTCACCCTGAAATCTTCTCCAATTGGTCCTTCAGCTCCTTCTGAGGAGGCTAAATCTTTTGCTTCTCCATGGCCATTGTACACCCCCATAAGGCAAGTATTAGAGGAAAAATTAGAAAAGGGGGGAGATTCAAGCTAGAAAAGGAACATGCCCAGGGCAGAGATGCATAGTAACAATTTATTTATTTTAAAATTTTATTTTTAATCCCTTTTAATTATTTAGTGCTTAAGGAGATAGAACAATGGCTGTAACTTTGACTAAAAGTGAGAAGTTCACTAAAATAATTATGAAGAATCTCAAATTGTAAATAGATCTGAGTAGTCCTTTAAGGAAAAATACTTAGAGGTTGGGAAGCTCCTCCATACAGTACATTGGGGCTGATCAAAGAAGATATGGTTAATTTATGCTGTTATGTGTGGTAGAAAGAACTAAGAGAAGAAGAAAATGTTTATTGTTCTTTCCACCCAGGGTTTAGGAAGTAATAAAAAACATAAAGGCTTTGCCTGTTTAAATGGAAAGACTCAGATAATTTGACTTGATCAATTTGATGTGATTTCTATTAAAAATTCTTATATGTGCATGTATAATAATTGCATGCAGAATTGAATAGGATTGAAGAAAAATATCCTTTATCTGTGTATGGCCCCAATTGGGGCTGCTGCAGTTCAAATTAAAATAATTGTGACATGTTTGGCCAGAGAATTAAATTGGCTTTTTGGATTGGACCTAGAGCTGTGGGAAGCAGGTAGTCAGTGGTTAGGGCCCACAATCACATTTGTGATTGGAACCACTCCTTGAGTTATCCCACTGCTCTGAGAACAAACTGCAGGTTGTCCAAAGGAAGAAAACATGGAGATTTAAAGGGACAAAACCTCCCCAGGTCTGGAAATGTTTTGTGTGAGAATGTGTCTATGTGTAATCATTTCCAGCCCTGGAGGATGAGACCTTCTAATACAGTACACAAAATTATTTAGACAATGGAGCTTATTGGATCCCAGAAAAGAACTGTAAGTATGCAAGCAGTCTGATTACAGTACAAATTTGTGAGTATGTTGATGGTAAAAAGTTGGTGTAAATGTCTCTGTGTTGACCCCCATTCCAGATTAAAAGGAGAGTAAGAAGAGATAGCGTGTGCAAGGATATGAGAAAGGTCCCATGGAGAAATGTGTGTGATTTACTGGAGAGAGAGAATTATTTTGTTGAAAGGATATTGAGTGGAGAAGAGGGGTGAGATTTCTGTGTAGTATTTTAAACATGTTTCTTCCCCCCCCCCCCCTTCTTTTCCTTGCTGGTTGTTAATTTTTCTTTCTCTTCTCAAGGACTTTTTGCCCTGAAAAAGCAAGAGAAGCAGGAAAAGGGGGGGGGGAGTGAGGCTTTTTGCTCACATTAACAATTTTTGTCTCTGCTTTGAGCTTTTGCCTGAGATGGGTAGGCTGAGTTTGCCTAGAACATTATCTTTGAAGGTGGCTCAGTTCCCAGTTTACAATGGAGCTCAGCTCAGCAAGGGAATCAAAATTCAAACCAGCTGCACTCTATATATACTCTTAATCCATATTTTGATCAAAG
The DNA here is from genome assembly GCF_049901735.1 of Notechis scutatus. Lineage (NCBI taxonomy): Eukaryota > Metazoa > Chordata > Lepidosauria > Squamata > Elapidae > Notechis > Notechis scutatus. The sequence continues at coordinate 64,277,804 of NC_142013.1, read as the reverse complement.
CAGAGAATAGACACTAAAGTTTGAATCAAAATACCCCTCCCTGATGTGTTGGTTCTGTGATTGTACATGTCAGTGTGACGGTGCATCGCAAAATGACTTATATTTTAAAGTTCCGGGGGAACTATTGGAGTTCTGGAGGGTTTACAACAAGAATGTGAAGAACGCATAACTATTACCGGCACACTATTGGATAATGAAGGATTGGGGGGGGATTTTTAATAATAGGAAGCAAGCCTTATTTATGGCAGGTAAGGTTATGCTGGGTTTGATCTGTTTACCATGTTTTATACCTCATCCCAAAATGTCTTGCCATTTATCCAAGCTGTTGCTGAAATAATAATCTTAGGGCGCACTTGAGCTTGCTGTAGAAATGGGAGTGATTTAATGAATATTGTTCTTCCTATCCCGAAATCTGATTTTCAATTTTATTTCCAAAATAACTTATCTGTTCAGTGTGCTTTAACTGACTATGTAGGCTGTATTGCATATCATTTGCCTAAAGATCCTTGGCTTGCTTGCTTAATGACTTCTTCCTTTCCTGTCCACCCACTGCTTTCTCCTTCTCCATTGCCACAAGCTCCTACTGTTTTTTCCGATGGTGGGTGAACGAGATGAGCAATTGCTTACAAGGATCCTCATGATGATACCTGGAAAGTGTCTTACACAGCAGTACAATCCTCTCCGCAACGTTCAGAATTATCTGCTGCAATTTTAGCTATCCAAACTTTTTCTCAACAGCCTTTCAATTTAATCTCTGACTCTCATTATGTGTGTCAATTTATTTTTAATCATCCAGGTGCTTATATCACGCCCAGGATTGACCCTAATCTCATGGCCTTATTTTAACTTTGCAGCAGCTGCTACAAGACCAAAGACATTTATACTTTGTTTCTCACATACGCAGTCACTCTCCCCTTCCTGGGCCTCTTTCTGAAAGCAATAGTCACACTGATGCTGCTGTTCATGTTTTGCCTACTTTGTTTTCAGATCTTTTTCAGTCACTCTTTTTTCCATCAAAACGCTAGGGGGCTGGCACAAGCTTGCCATATTCCACTTGATCAAGCCAAACAGATTGTTTCATCCTGTCCCCAACGTTCTGGAGCATCCCCCTCAGGGGACATGGGAGTTAATCCCCATGGTTTCACCTCTAATCAACTTTGGCAAATGGATGTTACCCACGTTCCTTCTTTGGCTCCCTGGAAGTATATTCATTTATCTATTGATACCTATTCAGGAGCGATTTGGGCCATGCCTCAACGAGTGGAAACTGCTAATCATGTTATTTCTCATCTTTTTTCAGCCATTACAGCCCTAGGCAAGCCCTCGTCTTTAAAAACTAATAACAAACCAGCCTATTCTTCATCGGCCTTTCTGCAATTTTGTACAACCTGGAATATTGTTCTTATTCATGGTCTTCCCTATAATTCCACAGATCAAGCCATCGTGGAATGTGCTCACCAGTCCTTTAAGGACTGCCTCCAAAACAAATTAAAAAAGGAGAGATCTCAGGTCCCCAATTTGTCGTGGGTAACACAACAGGTTAAAAAAGTATTATTTACCTTAAATCAATTGAATGTTTCTATTCGATCGCTTATCAGAGACACTTTCAACAGAAAACAAGCTTGCCTCCTCCTCTAGTATATTATCAGGCATTGCCAGACAAAACATGGTTGGGGCTGGTTCCTCTGATTATTTGGGGGCAAGGCTATGCTGCTGTGCTTGCTCCTACAGGACCTTTGTGGATTCCAGCTCGTTGCATCCACCCAGCCAAGGATGTTGTGGCACCAGTCCCCGGATCTGGTCCCAGAGATGGCAAGGGTGACTCTACAGATGGCACAGTGTCCAATCCTGTCCCATCATGCCAGTCATCCTGTGACATGGGGAGTTTAATTTTGCCCATGTTTGGCTATTGCAAGGATGGTTTTTTACATGTGGTCAAGAAACTTTTAATTATATTCCTGCTAATATTAGTGAAGCGCAGTGCTGCCTCAGCCGGCTGATTCCTGTTTTGCTTTCCAAACAACAAATTCACTTGAATCGTTCTCAATGTGGGGTCACGCTAGATAGCACTTGTGACTCTGAAACAGCCTTACTTAATAAAGCAGAATACATAACGCTAGCTGTATCTATAGTGGGCGTGCCAGCACTTGCTGCTTACACTCACCTTATCATTAGCTCTGTTGCATGTAATTTAGCAAAAAACAATTAATGCTACTTCTTTAGCTATCTCAGCAATCAACCACAAGATGCAAGCATTAAGAAAGGCTATTTTACAAAATCGTGCTGCGGTTGATTATTTGCTTTTGCGCCAGCATTTGGGTTGTGAAACTTTGGATGGACTATGTTGTTTTAATTTGTCTGATGAGTCACAAACCAACCAGCACCAGCTTAATATTTTAAACAATTTGGCCTCGGATTTGAAAATTTATAATTTAGGATCTTGGTGGGAAAGCTTTTGGGTTTGGTTGCCCACAAGCTTAATGGGAAATATTCTACACTATTTAGTCATTATTTGTGCTATTTTGATTGGTGGATGCTGCTTTGTTCAATGTCTTCCTTCCCTTTGCAACATATGTATCACAGCTTTTTACTCCAAACCCCCTCCCACACTGCCTCAGGGTCAGGTTTATGGCCTGTATAAGCAATTGCAGGGAAGTTCCTCTCCTGATTATGATCCTTTTATTAATCCCTCTTACGACGATGCCTTGTCTAACAAAACAAAAAGAGTGAAATGTAGTAGAGATAGAGATCCTGTAAGGGGTGCAAGCAGCACACTGCCGTACCTCAAAGCCTATATGTCCTCAAATACCTACATGATCTCACTCAGCAGAACACTGTCCCTGGCTGGTACATGATCTCACCTGGCTAACATCACCAATTCCTGACTTGTTTATTCTTAAGGAATTCACCAATAAAAATGCTGTTGCTGCTTTACCTTTTTCTGCTTGTAAAAACTGTATAAAAGCAATAAACACTGCTCAGGCAGTCAGACTTCTTGGCACCCTGCAAATGACTGGTCTTTGACTCCATCATTTAGCGTTATCTTTTCTATCAAAAGAATTATTTTGATTCAAGTTACTATTCTTAACATTCTTATGTAGATACTTGTAAAATTATTTAAGGCCTTAAAATGTATGTTCTGAAAATATGTATCTGTTTTAAATTGAGCATAAGCCTTGAAGCAGACTCCAGCAATGAATAAACTTAAAAAACAAATGCATTCTAAATAATTATTGAAGTGAACTTTCCATATTGAAACATCAAAAGTATGGGATACTCATTGTAAAAATTTGTGCAATAACTTCCATTAGCATCATATTATGGTCTGAATTTTACATATGGTCTCAATCTGTGCAAAGAGAAAAAGAAAGATCTTTTTTTTAAAATAGACTTTATTGAATTTTTATTACATTAAAAACATAAGAAATGTATAACTCAATAACAGCTATTTGTAGTGCTTATCGTATGACAATAATTTGTGCATTATTTACAGGTATTAATTTATGCATAATTATATTCTTATTCTATTACTTATATTTAATAATTACCTATCCTAAATCTATCTCCGATCTATCCAGCTATACCATTGTTCCCACACCTTATAAAATATTGAAGCTTCTTTATCTTTTAAACTCAGCTTTAATTTATCCATTTCAGCACAGTTCATAACTTTTTGTATAACCAGTTTCTCTGCGGGTATGTATGGCTGTTTCCAACATTGGGCAAAGGCAATCCTGGCAGCAGTCAATATGTGTAATAATAAGTATTTTGTGCTCTTTACATTTTTTTTTTTGAAGATCCCCAATAGGAAGAGTTCTGGTTCTAAATCTAATTGTTCATTGGTAATTTCCTGTAGCCAATTTTTTATTTTAAGCCAATATTTTTGAGCCTCTGGGCAAGACCACCACATATAATAATATGTTCCCTCTATTTTTTTTACATTTCCAACATATAGGACACATTTTAGGGTACATTTTCGGTAACCTTGAAGGGGGTAAGTGCCACCTATAGAACATTTTATATGCATTTTCTTTGTATGCTGCTGATTTTGTTAATTTGTGATTTCTGTTCCATACAGTCTCCCAATTTGATAACTTTATCTTGTGACCAATATTTTGACCCCCTGCGATCATGCATCCTTTCACTACTTCTTCTAATTCTACTTCCAGGAGATATTTGTAAATTTTGGTAATATGTTTTTTATCTGGGCCTAATAAAATTTTGTTTAATTGTTGTGGTTTCAGATATATTCTGTAATCCTTTATGTCCTTTTTATATTGGCTTTGTATTTGGAAATAAGCCCACCAGTCTACTCGTAGCCCTTGTTCTTCGAGCTCTTGTATTGTTTTTAAATTTCCATGAATATCCAATAAGTCTTTATACTTTAACATTTTGTTCAGATCTAAATTATTTGGGTGGGTCGTTGCTTCCATTGTGGATAGCCAGATTGGGATTTTTATATAATGTTTCTTTTTAACTTTGATCTCGTTGTTTATCAACGAATCTCTAATCAGATGTCTGTGGAAATATTTTTGTTTGGTGGGTCCTGTATCCCAAAGAAAGGCATGCCATCCTCTCTGAAGGTCATGATCTTCTATAGCTAATATTCTTTTATTCTTTAAGTTAATCCAATCTTTTAGATTTAGCCAAACTAATATTGCTGCACTATAATATAATTCCCAGTTTGGCAATCCAAAACCTCCTCTGTTCTTCATATCTTGTAGTAATTTCATTTTTATTCTGGGTTTTTTATCCTGCCAAATAAATTTAAAGATCTTTATATCACTTGCCACCTGCTAAGAATTAAAGAAAAAAAGTATTCATATCATATTATTTCTTTATGGTGTAAGCAATGTTATATACATAGAAGATATAGTAATCCAAATAAAAGTATGAGATAAGAAAAATAAAAGAAAGTATAGATTCATTCATTCTACATCTCCAATACTATCATTACAACCTATTCTTTTTTATCCCATATCCATACATAGTTGCATACCTATCTGTTTGCCCTTTAAACTTTCCCTCTTTTACTTTACATGGAAAAATAGAAAAAGAGTAGAAAGCATGAACATCAGAGTAGTCTATATATGGAGAAGTGTATTGAAGAAGTAATAAGATGGGTTGAGGCATCAAGAAAAATGATACCATATCTTAAAGGTTTTAAAGAAAAACATACTGTGAAAAAAGCATTAGCCTCCCAAAGCTTTGATTCCTCTTTTATTCAGCACCCTTTTCCCATCTGGATAAATGCCAAAGAAATCAACTGAGGACCATGAGTTGTTAAGCAAGCACCCCCCCCCCCAATCCAAGCCATTCTGGCCTTGGTCCCTCTTACCTCCCAAACCTCAATAAGGTAAGGGAATACCTATCCTAGCTCTTCCCTTTTGGCTGCTCCATATTGCATGGCAGCAAGCTGACTCACAACTGCTTACCGCCCTCTCAGAAGTCATAAATATCCCAGACCAGTGCCAGCTGCAATTCCCCCTCACCACCCTACACATTCCAAAACCCCTGCCACCCTGCGCTTTGTAGCCACAGTTGAACTTTGCTGTTTTCCTGCTCCCATTGCTGATGAAAAATGACCAGCCAGATGCTGGGCCAGACTGGGCTGGACTTCAGCTGGGGGGGGGGGGGTGTCAAAAGAAGCCCCAGAGCCGAAGCATGCCAAATGCCCTTTTATAAAAAGCTCCTGGACCACAGCATACAAAAATACCCCTTTGCAGAAAATGTTCCTGGGCCAAGCTAGCAAAAGAAAAAAGAAAAAAAGGAGGGGAGGAGCCAAAAACTGCCCCAGAATCATAGCATGCTAAAAAGTTTCTTTACCTTTGCTGCTTTGGGCTTTTTATTTTTTATTTTATTTTTGGAAATGCAAAGCCTGCCTTATCCAGAAGCTCTTTGCAAAGGGGCTTTTGGTATGCTATATGCTCTGGGGGTACTTTTGGCTTTTTTTTTCACAGCATGAACCCCAGGCCCAGGCCAACATTAAGGCCAGCCATGCCTTGTCAGCAGAAGCAAGAAAAAAGAAGAGCAAAGATGGCAAAATCAGCTGGGACAGTACAGCACAAGGTGGCCGGAGACCAAAAGGGCATGGGTGTCGGTGGGGGGAAACATAGTTAGGTGGTATTTCTGCAATCGTAAGTGCAGGTAGTCTTCTAGGCTCCCAAATTTTGATCATAAGACCACTGTAACAGTTGTAACTTTGGGCACATGAATCCTAAGTTTCTTCATTTAGCACTGCCATAACTTTGAATGGTCACTAGGTGAATTATCATAAATCAAGGTCTACCTATACATTCTTAAACTGTTCTATAAGCTGACATGTTAGAATTGTAGATCATTTTTTTAATCTATAAACAGCTTCTATTTATAGAGGTAAATCAGAGGTAAAAAGTATGAAATATATTTTCAAGTATGCTGAAAATTAAAATATAATATACTGACCCAAAGAGGAAAAAAACAATGAATTTATTTTTATAACAATTTATTGTTACTAGATATAATGAATTTACATTACATAAATTATCTATACATCCAAATGATCCAAATGATACCCCCATACACATGAGGAAGCTTTCACCAGGTTCGGAAGCAACCAATATTTTAGTAGATTGCAAAATCATCATCATCATCATCATCATCATCATCATCTTGCTACTCAAGAACAAGCACCGCAAACTAATGCCATGAGAGTGAAGATACAAAAATCCACTGACAACCCAAACTGCCAACTTTGCAATGACAAAGGTGAAACTGTTTCACATTTAATATGTGAGTGCAGCAAAATTGCACAAACTAATAACAAAACTAGACATAACCGAGTTGCTAAATTTATCCACTGGTCATTATGTAGAAAATATGACTTATCTGTATCTGAAAAGTCATGGGAACATAAAGTGGAAAAAGTTGTTGAAAACAAGAAGGTGAAGATCTTATGGGATTTTCGAAAAGTACAATTTATTTATATTGCTGTACCAGGAGATGCCAGAGTTGAAGAAAAAAAACTGGAAAAATATTGCGACCTGGCCATCAAAACTACACGATTATGGATGAAACATGAAACAATGATACCCATTGTCATCGGGGCACTTGGTACCATGTCCAAGAATTTTGCAAAATACATCAAGAAGTTGCAGCTTCCAGCTGTAAAAGCCTGCACTACTTGGAACAACATACATTTTAAGAAGATACTTGGTTGATACCTAGGATGCTGGCAGCAACCGGTATCAACCATCAGAGCCAGTCAATGATACTTTAAATATTCAGTTGACTGAGTTTTATGTTTAATGAATAAAAGATTAATAACAACAACAACAACAACAACAACAACAACAACAATAATAATAATAATAATAATAATAATAATAACAACAACTACTACTACTACTACTACTACTACTTCAGGAAAACTTTCAAAAGTCCCTTATTAACTGAACTTTTTGCAGACACACAAAATTGTTCAATAAGGAAAGGAGGAGAAAAAAAATACAATGCAAAAGAAGGGGAAATGAAAAATCTTGGAAGAATTTACCTGTTAAATAGTTACAGGTAAATTAATCGCAATTTGGCACTTCAACTGTTTCCTGATAGTTTTGTAATTAAGAAATTAAACTGAGTTACAGTTTGATTTCTACATTTCAAGATATAGTGATCTTTATTTAGTGCTGAACTGGGAAATATGGAGACTAGGAGTGCTCATTTCACTTGACACCTTTCCACTAGCTAATTGCAGTAGGCAGTTAATAACCATATCTTTGGCTTGGGTGGTCTTCATGTTCATCTCTTGAGATAACTTCATGCTGATTTGATCTACATTTGTCATTATGAACTCCGAAGTCAAGATTTGTGTGGGAGATATGCTGCTGCCCGTCACATCCATGATATATTGTTTATAAAGCTCTACCACTTTCTCTTCCAAATAATTATTCAGAATTGAATTTGAGAGAGGCTGCTGATGTTGCCTGATGCTGGACACCCTCCAGCATGATGAATTCCTTTGGGATGGTTTCTGTGGGATCTCAGCAGGTAGCATTGGAATTGAATCTATTGGCAATGGAATCTCTGATGATTCCAAGAATGGGCATATCCCACTGTCAAAAATAGCATCTCTTTTATTTGAATTCATTGGTAGCACCTGATCACCAGCAATATGCAAGTCACTGTAGTTCTTACAAATGCTTTTACAAGAAGAAGGAACAAGGTAAGTGTCCTTGCTTATGGATGATCCCACATAGATTTCCACAGGTTCGGATGTTTGCCTTTCAAATATTGGATATTGAATAATTTGTGTCAATGTGTTTTTCTTTTGTTTATTATTTTTGGGTTTTTTTGAAGAAACAGAGATCATAAATGTGTCCATGGATCTATAATTCCAAAATAAACTTCTACTTTGCATGTTGCCTGTTGATTCACAAGTGACGCCATTTAATGACTTCAATTCATATATTGCCTCTTCTGTTTCTGCTCCATAAAGCGTGTAATTCAAGAGCTCATGATAAGGGATTTTACAGAGATATCCTTCAGACAACATTCTTTGGGGAGGGAGGAGAAGAAAGAAAGATTATCAGAACATGTTAAATATTACTAATAAAACAGAGTGACTGTGAGTTTAGTGGCTGTAATACAGTATTTGATCAAATATAATGTGGTGACCTTGAAATGAGTATGGTATCTAAAGTCATTCTTAATTAATCATAATCACTGTTTCAAAGCTCATGAAACTTAAAACAAGACAAACCAGCCATTCCAGTCAGGTAACATATATTACATACTTGTAAGTGTTTATTGATAAATCAGGAGCTAAATTCTATTAGGGTAGCCACAATATTTGTTTCTCATTATGAAGACCATGACAACAGAAGACCAATCTGTTCCTTTCCATGAGACAACAAACAGCTGTGGGGAATTTGCTGAGTCATTCACTTCCAAATAAAAGAATTCTGCTTTTGCTAATTTGGAAAGTACAAGGGCAGCATTACTGTGCTGCATTTATCAGCTACGGTAATTTTAATCACAGTCTTTGGCCTTGGGAATTCTAATTAAAAGAAACAAAGGCCAAAAATAGCATTTCAAAAAACCACAGCAAAAGAATATAAAATACCTAAGAATGATATGTTGCAAATCAAAAAAAATTTACCAAGAAAATGTTTTCATTTTCCTTTTTTCCCATTCCACATCCTGGTGTTGTTTTTTATTGTGAACCTGCAAAAAAGGGCTTTCCTTCTATTTTGAATTGCTTATATTCGAATATGGGCTACTTTGGAAGACAATAGTTTTTGGGGAAAAGTATTTTTTAAGCAATATATCATTTTAGCATATCTGAATAGTAGTAGTTGGTTAATATTGGTTAAGCTTAAAATATTAGTAAAGGTTCTCAAAATTATTTGAAAAATAATATTTTACAATAATTTGACCGAAATATAGAAACCATAAATTAATCATCAAGTGTTTCTTTAACAGTATTTATGGACTTAAAATAAGTTCTAAAAGAAAAGAATATCTGTAGCTCAAACTTGAACTGTGGAGTTCTTTGTGCTCTCTGAGTTTGGTTATTTGCTTGTAGAGGTTTCATTACCCAACTAGGTGACATATTTTATCAGTGAATATGGACTTTGCTGCCTGTCTATATATATACTAGCTTCCCCTGCCAGTTTTGGTGGAGATGTAATTTCTTGTTGGTAGTTTCTTTGACCAGGTTATTGTTTTCTGCACAATTGTTTGCCTGGTGCTGATCCATTATCTGAATGTAGGCTGATGAGGGGGGATATGTTGTCTTTTTGTTTGCATCCTAGGGTTTTTTATTATCTCTTTTAAATGTTGTGTAACTATGGTTTATGTCTGTGTATTTACTGGTGACTGATTTGCTTGAACATAAGCTTCCAGGAATTTCCTAGCATTTTTTGGATTTGGCTTGGTTTGGGAAGCTAAGAGTTTTTCTGTTGAAACTGTGTTTGAGTCTGTCCACAGGGTATGAGATTAAGGAGTTTTCAACATGCCTTCTGCAGCTGGTGTTTTGGTGCACTTAGCTAGTCTGTCTGTCCTACATCGATGACTGTTGCAGTCTTTGCATTGTACATTGTATGTGACCCTTTTTTCTTCCTGGGTTATTGGATCATTTGATTTTATTAAGATGTTTTGAAGGGCTTTAACCAAAATCTCTTGTCCAATTTTGCATTGAAATGTATCTGATATTTTTGGATAGTTTTAATGATCTTTTAAGCCAGAGACCCCCAACCTCTGGGCCACAGCCCACTACTGGACTATTTGCAACTAGGCTGTGTAAGTGGCAGGCCAGCATGCACATGTGCACAGCTCAATTAATGTGAGTGCCAGGCTGGTGTGTATGCACGTGCAGCTCAATTTGTGCAAGTGAAACTATTAAAAACTATTTTTTTATTCATCTGGTTTAAAAAAGAATAAATAGAATAGAATAGAGCTGGAAGGTCTTCTAGTCCAACCCCTTACTCAAGAAAGAGAACCTATACTATTTCAGATAAGTGATTGTCTAATCTTTTCTTAAAAACCTCCAGTGATGGGAGTGCCCATGATTTCTGAAGGCAAGGTTCAGTGGTTAATTGTCCTCACTACTAGGAACTTCCTCCTTAATTCCAGGTTGCTTCTTTCTTTGGATAATTTCCAGCTCTTTTTTCTTGTCCTGCCTTCTGGTGCTTTGTAGAATAATCTGAGCCCCTCTTCTTTGTGGCAGCCCCTCAAGTACTGGAATACTGCTATCATGTCACCCCTAATTCTTCTTTTCTTTAGACTAGTCAAACCCAAATCCTGAAGCCATTTTTCATGTTTTAGTCTCCAGGCTTTTGATCATCTTAGCTTCTCTTCTCTGAACTTTTTCCAAAGTCTCAACATCTTTTTTGTAGTATGGTGACCAAAATTGGTTGCAGTATTCCAGGTGTGGTCTTACTAGGGTTTTATAAAGTGGTACTATACTTCATGTGATCTTGATTCTATGCCTGCTTATACAACCCAGGATTGTATTAGCTTTTTTTGGCAGTGGTGGCTGCACATTGCTGGCTCATATTCAAGTTATCATCTACTAGGACTCCAAGGTTTTTCTCACAGTTATGGTTTTTGAACCAGGTCTCACCTAATCCGTAACCTTTGGTTTTTCCTGCCTAAATGTAAAACTTTGCTTTTCTCCACATTAAAATTTGTTTTGTTGGATAGGGCTCATTGTTCAAGTTTGTCAAGATCTTTTTGGATCCTGAGTTTGTCTTCAGGGGTTGTGGCTATTCCTGCCAGTTTAGTGTCATCTGCAAATTTGATGAGTTCCCCTTCTCATCTAAGTCAATTATGAAGATAATTGAGTACTAGGCCTAAGACAGAGCCTTGTGATACCCCACTGCTTACTTCTCTCCATGTGGATGTAGTACCATTAAGGATATAATACTATTAAGGATGTAGTACCAAAACAGCAATCGCACATCCACTTGACAGATAATATATGTGACCTACTACCTAGTAATCCAGTAGGATCATGCTTTTTTAAAAAGCATTATCCTTTACAAGCCTTTGCAAAATGGCTATCAAATCAGGGCTAAATTAAAAGTTGCTGGGGTACGAATAATTATTATCTGAAGCAGAGGAAAGAGAAGCATTAAAAGCAAATGAGTAACAGAACAGTGAGTTATTTTAAGCAGGCTTGTATCCTTACTGGAAGCAGCTCTCTGAAGTTCTAGAGATAATCTTTTAAGCCCAATTTGGAAATTTGAAATGCTTCCATAGAAGTTGGTAAAGAGCTTAAATGTAAAGAGAAAGAGAAGAGAGCAATAAAAAAGCACATGCAAGTACGTTACAAGAAAGATGGTAAAGCTGAATCCTGTTATATCTTTCACAATCATATCTTACTTCCTGTTTATAAGCAAAGGGCAACAAACCAGAAGGGCCACTGAGTTCAGCAGCAAAGACGTTTAATATGTATTGTGTTCCTTGTTCAAGAATGTATCTCTTTTAGTATACATCTGATTTCTGATGAACCTGAAGACAAATCTGAACAGATCTCCTGTTGACAACTGAATGTTATGCTTCAACTATTTCTTTATATCTCTACTATCTCGAAACCCGTGCTTTGCTATGAAACTATGTGGTTGGGCTTAGTTTTGGGGGAGGAAAATAAGTGGAAAAAATTCTGCCTCTGCCTACCAGCATCCATTGGTATTCATCTGGCTAGCATCCTGTCAGTGTTTGAGAGAGTTGAGGGCTGCTTGGAAACTGAAACAGTATTTGCTGTGTGAGCAAGGAGACAGCTAGGAGCTTGGGCGTGGCTTAGCTCAACTGTTCTGTACTAAAGCTGCTTGGTACTGTGAAACTAAAACTGAAACTCCTCTCCTCTGCTTGTATTTTGCATTTGTAACAGATTTTTCAGGTGGGGAGGGGGAGTAGAATTCCTTAGTATCAGAGCACATTAATAATAATATACGAAATACTAATGCTGTGATGGTCATTTTGAAAAAGTCTTTCTTAGTGAGCACCTAGAAGCCAAGAAGTACATGCCAAATTTAAAGTTTGTAGGCTTTACAGTTCTGGTGATTTTGTGATGATATGTGAGTGGTATTTTACTTTTAGATATAGGTAGGTATATGTACCTGTCCTAAAGGAAACCTTAAAGTATAAGGCTATTGGAGAAGAAAACACAATTGGTTTCAGAAAAAATGGCAAAGATCATTCACATTTTCTAGTAGATAAAACTGAAAAACATTTCTGGCTTTTATTGAATACCATTAAATGAATAGTAATAACCATTAAATGAATGGTTATAATGAATACATAGCTACCAGCCATGATAGACTTTAACTGTACCTTATCCAATAATCAAAGAGTGAACGTTCTGCACAGAAAAGATATCCAAACATTTACATTCATTGTCTAAAGCTGCATTTTTTTAGAGCTAGTGAGTTCCTACACTAGGATGACTGAAAAAGGAAAAGATAATACATAAAAAACAGCCCATTTCCAGTAAAGTTTGTGTGAAATGAGGTTTAAGAAATCAAGTTATCACTCAAGCATGTTGCAATAGACTAGACCAGGGCTGTCAAACATATGCGTCACACGCTGGCCACGCCCAGGTTTAGCAAAGAGAAAAAAAGTCCTGATATGTCACATGATGTCACCGTGATGACATGTGCTTGACACACCTGGTCTAGACAGAATGTGACCAAGGCATGGATAACTTGCTGTGGAATTATTACAGCTCATACAAAAGAAATATGTAAGTTCATTAGCAACTGAGCCTTAAAGAAAACCTCTGAGTATGGATGCACACTTTCATTCAGATGCAAACCCATTCAAAACAGGGTTAACCTCAGTGTTCCAGTCTGCTTTTTTACTCATCAATGCCACCTCAGTCCATACCAAAATCCTTCTTCAAGATGACAGAAGACTTAGCAATCCAAGGTACACTCTAAAAACAAACAATGTACATTTTACTTGAATAGACACTTGTCTAGGATTGATATGATGTGGATATCAACATACTTAATTCCTAACATACAAGAAATCAGTATTGGAAAAAACACCTGGGCAGACCATAATCCAATTAAAGTAATATGGAAGGGACAAAAAGTGGTTAAGATAGACAATGAACACCTCAATATTAAAAGAAAAGGAAAATATTAAATATATGGAAAAAGAATTGAAATTCTTTTTTGACAAAAATAGATGAAACAGAATGAAAAATAGAATGAAAAGGGTGAGCTCAAAACAAGAATTGAATGAACAAGGGGTCGATATGAATTGGCACTCATATATGCAAATACAATCAAGATACGAAAAAGATGTTAAAACTGAAGGTATTCATAAGGAATTGACAGAGTTGGATAAAATATTAACAGGAATGGAAGATAAGCTAATTAAAAAAATACATTGTTACCAGGTGTTAAATTAGAAGAAAAGCAAGTAAAAGAAATGATGATAGCATGGGCGCAAAATTTTGGGTTTCACATAGAACTAAATAAGTGGCAGAAGTTATGGAAAAGAAATTATAAATTAACAATATCGACAGCATACAAAGAAAATTTGTATAAGATGTTTTATCGATCGCACTTTGCACCAGCAAAATTGGCAAAGATGTTTAAAGACAAATCAATAAATGCTGGAAGTGCCACCAGATACACAGATCATATTACCATATGTGGTGGACATGTGGAGAAGCTAAAAGATATTGGACAAAAATACACACATGGTTGGAAAAAAAAATAAAGCAGCATATAGATTTGAAACCTGAAATATTTTTATTAGGGATGGTACCTGTATGTTATAGCAAAGAAAAAATTTACTTGATTATCCATGTATTAACAGCAGAATTTGCAGAATTTGTATTTGCTCAGAATTGGAAAAGTGATAAAATCACGACAGAGGGAAAAGTGATTGAGAAAATATTTGAATGTGCAGAGATGAATAGATTAACACTGGAAATAAAAGAAAAAGAAGAAACTGAATACTTATAAGATATGGGATACATTTTACCAATGGTTGGAAAATAAAACAAGTTAAAACTGAGCAGATGAATATATAGAGAAATAAGTGAATATTGATATAGAGGTGATGTATAAGAGATAATGATTTATAAAGGGAATGTGATTATTATTATATCGGTAAGAAAAGTACTAAATCCAATTGTTAGCACAAGATATATGTACCCAGTCGACACACTGTTTAAAGGAAAGATGAATTTATTGTAAATATTAAAAAAAAACTTTTGGAAAAAAATGCCACCTCAGTCTTGTCTGAATTTAATTATACCTTGTTCATATCTACCTGATCAGTGAGTTTAAGTAATGTTCAAGATGTTGATTTGGATAGTAAGGCTTTTATTTAACAGATTAACAGAGTTGGAAGGGACCTTCTAGTCCAACCCGCCACCCAAGCAGGAGATCCTACACCATTTCTAACAAATGGCTGTCCAATCTCTTCTTGAAAGTCTCAAGTGATGGCGCTCCCACAACTTCCGAGGGCAAGCTGTTCCATTGGTTGATTGTTCTCACTGTCAGAAAGTTTCTTTTTATTTCCAGGTTAAATCTCTCCTTGTTCAATTTCCATCCATTATTCCTGTCTATTCCTTCATGCATTATCAAATTTATATGGCCTAAAGGCAACCCTGGGCAGCAAACAACAATAGATAAAACAGCCAATATAAAAACAGATTAAAATCTAAAGAGCCACAATAATAAATAACATAAAAATAAAAATACTAACATTAGACAAAGGGAAGATAAAAATGGCTTCCTCAGTAAAGGAGCCACTGAGACAAATCTCTGGTTTCCTGGAGACCCAGACCTGGCAATATAACCAAGTCTTGAGAGTCTTTTGGAAAATGTTAGGTGTCACCAACATACTGATGACCTGTAATGAAAATATCTCACATGATATTTCCAAAAATGTTTCATGTACATATTGAACAATATGCTGACAAGATGAATTATTGTAGGCCATAGAACAACCTACATAAGAAATATAGCTGCACAACATTTTCTTTAGAACATGGTCTGATAAGAATACAGTGCCAAAAAGATGCTGAAGCAATGACAATGTAAGTTATTAAGTGTGTCTGGAAAATTAGCAGAGCTGCATTGCCCACTTCTAATTTCTAATTTAGGTCATCTATCTAGGCTAGTACAAAGGTCTCAGTAATCTATCCCAGCTGAAAGTCCAATAAAAATGACTCCAACATTAATTGATTCACTTTAGAATTAGTCAGTTAAAGAAAGTGAACGTACACTATTTTCCTATAATCTGCTGCATATTTAATAATGATAAATGTTTGACCTATTATATACTATATATAAATGTGGCACATTGTGCTGGTTTTGTCTTTGCACATACTTGTTCAATTAACATATTTTGGCATAGTCATGCCATCATTATGTGATTTCTTTTATTTTGGCACCCATTTCTCAATGCAATACATGAATGTGCACTAATTTCCTTGCACTGTTTTATTTTAGACTGAATTTAAAATACTTATAAATTTAAGATTTGTTTATTTAAATAATGCAGACTCTGTCAAAAATCAGTACTTGCAGTGGAGGGATTGGTCTAATGGTTAAGGTACCAGGCTAGAAAGCAAGATACCATAAGTGCAAGTCCTGCTTTAGCCATGAAAGCCAGTTGAGTGACCTTGGGTCAGTAACCCTCAGCCCAACTCATGTCACAGGATTGTTGTTGTGGGGAAAATAGGAGAGGAAAATGTGTTGGATATATTCACTGCCTTATTTGTAAAAATAATAAAGGTCAGAATAAATATCAATCAATCCTCACTTACCTTCAAGAATTAAACTTTTCCTTTACGGCGAGATCAGTGCCCAGTTGTGTAATGATGAACAGAAATGTGGCATAATACTTTGGACATGGACACACACATACACACACACACACACACACACACACATATATATATGACATACACAAACATATGTAATACTTTTGTTTCCGTTAATGTGGGCAAAGATGCCTGTCCTCCTCCCCTCCCCAATTCCCGACTGCATTGCTTGTGAAATGGAAATCCCCTGAATGTATTAAAGAAGGAAATGTACAAGTCCCTCTCTTGTGTCACAGTCTATATAATTCTTTCTTCCTCTTTTTATTTCCACGTGAAACATTTTTGTAGAACTTTATGTATTAAAATAGTTTATTGTTGTGTAACAGCTTGATCAACATTTCTAACCCCCCAGTGATTAAGAACATGAAATTCTGTAGGATGGCAAAACAGAAAGCAGCATTGAAAGGATGTTGGCTTAAAATAAAAATGTCAGGTATGACTAGATGAAATGGCTATTGCATTTTTTTATTTCAGACTTTGAATAACATTTTTTATAAATGTTCTGTAAAATATCCAGTTCATGATTAAATTTATGCAGAATCACTGTTAGGAATATAAGTCACCTAATAGGTATTTGGGTTAGAAATATATAAACCAGGATTGACATTTTAATACTATCTCTTTAAGGGAATGCAAGAGCATGCAATTGGGTGTGGTTTCTTAAACAGCCATAAGATGGAGCCAGAAACCTGGGTTGTTTAATCTTAGTCTCAGAAGAGAGTGTGAGTGTATCTCTGTTTCCTTCTGTTGGAGAGTTTTGCCATTCCTCCATTTTTCCAAATTGACTGCTATTTCTGGATTTGATGCAAGTCTGATACTGAACTGTTTTTGACACTAGAATTTGTTATTGGATTATCCCTGGATGAAAACTGACTGATTTACTTGTGAATGACTTTGGATTGCTTGTTTGGACTTTGCTTAATGTTTCTGGAAGTAAAAACCTACATTTACTGTACAGTGTATCTGAGTGCTGTGTATGTGTATTATTCAAACACTACTCTCAAATACGTCTCCCTGTATGCGCTCATTCTCCTAACGGGGAATTACCTCAACACTGGTTATGGGCCCAGGCTATACCAGGCTCAGATAACTGAGAGTTAGTGTGAATACACAGTACTGTATACAGACAGCTGTTTACTATTTAAATTGTGGGTTACTATCCTGGTAAAGATGGCACAAGTCACTTCAACAAGTCTATCACTGATAACCCGGTTGGATGGAACAAACTATGTTTCCTGGTCTATGAAGTGCAGTCTACTTCTGTGTAGAGAAGGGTTACGGAATGTAGTTCAAGACCCACCGGATGTAAATGCTTGGGATCCAGATAATGAGGACAATGCCAAGAAGCTTGCTGACTTTAAACAGAACAACGAACAAGCTCTTTGTATAATTGGACTAACACTGAGTGACCAGCAGCTAGTCCATATTTGTGGAGAAGAGTCTGCTGCTAAGTGTTGGGAGAATTTGAAGAGGATTTATGTTCATGAGAGTGTAGGTGCACACATACATCTTACACGTAAACTGTTTAGAGCACGTCTTCTGAAAGGTAGAGATATGTTAGCTCATTTAAACTTCATGAAAAGAACTTTTCAAGAGCTACATGAGAAGTTTACATCATTCTATCCTCATTGGATGAAAGTTATGATGATTATGTATCTTCACTGGAAGTCCTGCCCAGAGATAAACTGACATTGATTGAAATAACTGGAAGACTGTTAGAAGAAGCAAGAAGACAGCTGGATAGAGACCAAATGAGGAAGGAACAACCACAAGATCTTCAACTGCCTATACTGTTAGGAAATGTTTTTCTTGTGGGGCTAGGGGACATATAGCTAGATTCTGTAAGAAAAGAAAAGGACAGAATACTAATAAACACCAGAAGGCCAAAAAGAATGTTAGTTTAGCTATGTCTAGCAATTCAACTGTAAACCATGATTTGTGGGTTGTTGATAGGGGAGCATGACAATGCATTACTAAAGATAGAAAAAGGTTTGTAAAGATGTCCATGAGTAAACAACATGTATCATTGGCAAATGGATGGAAGATTAAAGCATCAGGTGAAGGTACTGCATGTTGTTCTTGTATAAATGAACATTTAACTATGTTATATGTACCTAAACTAAAATTTAATTTATTATCAGTAAGGGCTTTAGTTAATATTGGTTATGTAGTAACCTTTAGGGGAGATAAATGTATAATAGAGAAAGAGGGTAAAAGTGTTACTGCTACATTAGAAAATGATTTATATGTGATACATGATGATCAGTTGAAGATGGCTAACTCAGTTTATAACAATGTTAAGCCACATGATGAATGTATACATTTACTGCATAGATGTCTAGGGCACATTAATTTCAAAATGCTCAAACAAACTGTTGAATTGTCAGAGGGAGTAAAATTGAAACCCTGTAGCAAGTATTTAAACTGTAATGCTTGTAGCCAAGATAAAAGTAAGGTTACTCCTGCAAACAGACTTAATGGGTTTAAGACCAAAGAACCTTTAGAGGTTGTTTTTGCTGACATAATTGGTCCTAAGAAACCAAGTTTAGGAGGTGCCTGTTATATTTTGAGTATTACGGACCATTACTCACGATATGGTTTCTGCTATCTTATGAAAAAACAAAACAGAAACATTCCAACATTTCTTTAACTGGCTAAGGTTTGCTGAGAGAAAAATGGAAAGTAAAATAATTACTTTAGTAACTGATAATGGGACTGAATTTGTTAACAAAAGATTCCAAACTATGTTAAAATTGGCTGGTGTTGAGCATAAATGTTCTGCACCTTACAGACCACAACATAACTCGTTTATAGAACGAAGAGGGCAAACATTACAAGCATGGCTCGCACTATGTATCTGATTCAGGTTTACCTGAAACACTGTGGGGTGAGGCCATAATGTGTAGTAACCATGTTTTAAACAATGTAGTTAACACAACAACTGGAGAATTGCCATTCACTCGTTGGCATGGCAGAAAGCCAAATTTAAGTTACCTACACACATTTGGAGCTCCAGCATGGGTGCATATTCCCTCACAAGTAAGACTGAAAGGGCAACATAGAGATAAGAAGTTATTTTTTTGTGGGTTATGAGGCCAACCATAGATCATTTAGATTCTGGGATCAAGGCACAGCTCATGTTTATTGTAGTGCTAGTGCAAAATTTCTTGAGCACGTTGGAAGGGATAAACTGGAACAGGAATCCAGCAATGATATTATTATTGACACTCAAATAGTCCCTAAAGATAAAATCAGTAAACCCCAAATAGCCATTAAAGAGGAAGCACAAGAGGAAGTAGTAGAACAAGCACAGGAAGAGGAAGAAGAACTGGAGCAGGTGGCACAGGTGAGTCCACCAGTAAGCCCTGTATTACCAAGACGTTCAACCCGAGTAACACGACCACCTGACAGATATCAGGCTAGTGTTGTATGCCAAGTGAATACAGTTCCAAGTAATTATAGTGAACTGAAACTGTATCCTGCTAAGGATCAGGCTGCTTGGCAGAAAGCAATGGATAAGGAACTGGAAACTTTAAAAAGACTGGAGGTATATGAAAATGTTAAGTTACCACCAGGTAAACATGCCATAGGATGTAAATGGATTTATAAGCTTAAGACAGGTGTGGATGGGACTGTTACCCATAAAGCCAGGTTAGTAGCACAAGGGTTTAATCAGACAGCAAATGACTATGATGAGGTGTTTGCACCTAGTCTGAAGGCTACCACATTAAGGGCAGCATTAGTGTGGGCAGCTAAGGAGAAATACATTGTAAATCATTTGGATGTAGAGATGGCATATCTGCATGCAGCATTGCAACACACTATATATTTAAAGAAACCTTTAGGTTTCAAAAATGATAAGACAACTGATTGCTGGAGATTGAAAAAGAGTCTTTAGGGCTTGAAGCAATCAGGATATGAGTGGAACCAATGTATAGTTAAAGAATTGACTAAAATAGGTTTTGTAGCTGGCATGGCTGATCCATGTTTGTTTAAAAGAGAAAGTAATGGTGTAATTTCATTGTTGTTATTATTTACTGATGACATAGCATTAATCACCAAAACCGAACAAGAAGCTACTGAGATAATTTCACTATTAGAAAAGAAATTTAAGATAAAACAGTTAGGAGAAATCAAACAATATCTTGGTTTAAAGATAGATAAAACTAGGGGAGGATACAAGATCTCACAGGCAGATAAAATTAACCAATTACTAAAAAGTTTTAAAATGGAATGTTGTAAACCAGCTAAAACACCAATGAGTCAGGAGTTTTGCCATAATGATGTTCAAAGTCCTATTTTTGATAAGAACATTTATCAGTCCTTGATTGGTAGTTTATCTTATCTCAGTAATTGGTCAAGGCCAGATATTGCATACAGTGTTAATCTATTAGTGACATTTAACGCTGAGCCAACTGAAAGGCACTGGCAAGCTGCTAAAGGTGTGTTAAGATATCTAAAATAAACAATGCATTATGCATTGTATTTGGAGCCAAAAGATGAACTGAGTTTAACTGCATATACTGACGCAAGTTTTGCTACAGACATAAATAGACGAAAATCTACATTGGGTACTGCTGTATCATTGGGAAAAGCATTGATTGGATGGAGATCTATTAGACAGAAACATCTAAGTTTGTCAACAATGGAGGCTGAATTCTCATGTTTATCTTTATTATGTACAGATTTAGTTTTGTATAAACAACTACTAATTGACAAGGGAATTGATGTAACAGATTCTATTGTAGTTTATGAAGATAACCAATCAGCAATACAGATGGCTTCAAATATTGCTGTTAAAACAAGAACAAAACACACAGATTTAAGATATTTAAATGTGAGACAATGTGTGCAAAGTAAGATGAATAAGTGAGAATACTGTATGTCAGAAAACAATATAGCAGATCATTTTACAAAGGCCCAAGGCTCTATAAAGCACAAAGCTTGCTGCGAGGATTATGGACTTAAAATGTAAGGTTGTATTTATTATCTTACCCAAAATGGGAGAATGTTAGGAATGTAAATCACCTAATAGGTATTTGGGTTAGAAATATATAAACCAGGATAGACATTTTAATACTGTCTCTTTAAGGGAATGCAAGAGCATGCAATTGGGCGTGGTTTCTCAAACGGCCATAAGATGGAGCCAGAAACCTGGGTTGTTTAGTCTTAGTCTCAGAAGAGAGTGTGAGTGTATCTCTGTTTCCTTCTGTTGGAGAGTTTTGCCATTCCTCCATTTTTCCAAATTGACTGCTATTTCTGGATTTGATGTAAGTCTGATACTGAACTGTTTTTGACACTGGAATTTGTTATTGGATTATCCCTGGATGAAAACTGACTGATTTACTTGTGAATGACTTTAGATTGCTTGTTTGGACTTTGCTTAACGTTTCTGGAAGTAAAAAACCTACATTTACTGTACAGTGTATCTGTGTGCTATGTATGTGTATTATTCAAACACTACTCTCAAATACGTCTCCCTGTATGCGCTCATTCTCCTAATGGGGAATTACCTCAACAACCACTGTGTTTGATAAATTCATAGGCAAAAAATAATTTATCTTCCTTTGTGGAACTAGCAACACCTTTCTGGTAGAAGCCATACAAAAGATCCCAATTTATAGCATATTCAGATGAGCTTAGAAAAAATAACTGCACAGCGGCTTCTGTTCAGTGTTTTCCAAAATTGAGCCTAGGTCATTTTAATCATAATATTGAGTCTCAGTTATTTGAATTGGTCAATGCAACTGGATGTAAGTCAAAATAACATTATAGTTATTGTGGGATAGTATCATCTAGCTGAAGTCTGTATAGCACCAACTCTGCTGTTGCTCAACATAGATGTTTCAACATATGCAATAATATTGGGATATTATTGCTTCAGCCTCAATCTTCCTTTCTTCAATAGAGTAACACAGAGTTTTGTTGTTTGCTGCTATTTGATAATTTTAGCATGTTGCACATTAACCTAGTTGCTTAGATTATGGTACCTTATAAACAATGGTGGGATTCAAATAATTTAACAACTATTTTTCTGCCCTAATGACTGCTGAGTGGGTGTAGCTGGGTGGGCATGTGACTGGGTGGACATGATGTCATTCACATCAAGGGACACCTCCCCTGACCTCTCTCACCCCTCCCCTCCCAGCCAGTCCTCACCTTGTCTTGCATATTATGGTGAGAGAGGAAGTTTTTTCAAAGTCATCTTCCCCTTGATACTAGCCAATAAGATGAGATTTTGCTATCAGAAGACCTGATGTACATTTTCAAGTATTATTTATCACCATTCTCTTGGTAAGACTGAATGGAGAGATTTATAAAGAATAACAGAGTTGGAAGGAACCTTGGAGGTTTTCTAGTCCAACCCCTGCTGAAGCATGAGACCCTATACTATTTTTTAAAAGAACAAGTTTTATTTGATTTTTCCAAAACAACATAAAAAAGAGCTCTTTTCAGTGTACAACATAATTCTGAGTCACCACTTTTACATGCAAATATGACAGTAATTATATATTCATTTTTACATTCAACATCCTGTCTTGTCCATTTTTGACTTAATTCTATTATTTCTTCTCCATTTCAACTT
This sequence comes from Notechis scutatus, assembly GCF_049901735.1. Taxonomy (NCBI): domain Eukaryota; kingdom Metazoa; phylum Chordata; class Lepidosauria; order Squamata; family Elapidae; genus Notechis; species Notechis scutatus. The sequence continues at coordinate 64,254,888 of NC_142013.1, read as the reverse complement.
TTACATAAGAAAAGGAACAAACACATTAATTCTGTTAAGTGATATTACTTTCATTCTAAACATCTTCTCAATTCATTTCAATTTATTTCAAATAAGTTTCTTAAACATTAACATTTCTTTTAAGCGTGGCCTTTTCCAAAGTACTCTTTTCTCATTTTACCTGTCAACTTTTACATAAGAAAAGGAACAAACAAATTAATCCTATTAATATTACTTTCATTCTAAACATCTTCTCGGTTCATTTCATTTTATTTCAAATGTATTTCTTAAGCATTAATGTTTCTTTTAAGTGTAGCCTTTTCCAAAGTACTCTTTTCTCCTTTAAATCACTAATAGTTCCCATATCTTCACACTT